>NC_142952.1:31812191-31819691 GCF_046866305.1 Octopus bimaculoides | reverse complement strand
ACCCCAGAACTTATTCTTTGTAAGCCTAGTACTGATTCTACTTATTCTACTTATTCCGTCACTGGAACTGTAAAAATCTGTGAAACTTTCCAAAAGTTTATCGTTTAAATATATATGAGCATGTCTACTTAGTTTTGTATCTTACAAGATCGTTCATGCACCGAACACGTACGTTAAATGATGGTGATTTTGATGACGATGGTGATGATGATGATGGTGAGGATGATGAGGAGGAGGACGAGGAAGAGGAGGACAACAACGACGATGTTGAGGACAACAATGATGATCATGACCGTGATGACAATGATGGTGCTGATGATGATGATGATGGTGATGGTGATGATGATGATGATTCAAACAACCACTCTCTACAACAATGTCAGCTATTGATGTAGCACACATTGTTCCTAGTAATTATATTAGCATGAGATCATATCTCATAATTTTGAAATGTCTTTGAACATTTTGTTTTTTAAAAACTTTACTAAATACAAAGCAATCATCAGACATAATGGTATTACGTAAGTTTTACCTTTTATCTTTAATCTTTTATCTTTTACTTGCTTCAGTCATTGGACCAACACAAATTGTTCGCTAAGAAGATGGCTTAGCTATGGGTTCTTAGTTTGGGCCTACATTTTCCCCATTCATGTGTTAGCTAATATAGAAACCAGATGTCTAAGAGTTTCAGGATGTGTTTTTGCTCATATGCTTATAATGTTTCATTCTATTAACTGTGCCAGTCCTTGGTATGTCTTTAAACTGCATCTGGTAGAGGAGTGCTGGTTCAGGATTTTCTTGGTTTTGAAGAGTGAGAAACCACATCTTAGCTGCTGTTGTTCCTAGGTCTGCTCTGACCTGGAGTTGCCAGGGTCCCAGCTGGCAACTCCAGTTGTGTCTAGTCATCCTTGAGGATGCTAATTAACTCATAACTGGGACCCTAACAGGTGCTACTACACCAGGGTAGAGTTGATTTGGAAAGAATAGGGGCTAAGAGGTAGTTCCACATTCCTCAAGACCCTGGAATTCCTGAACCAGGGACCCAACTACTGGATGCAGCTGAAAGTCATACCTGGAGTGTGTATGTATGTGTGAGTGTGTGTGTGTGTGTGTATGTAAGTGTGTGTGTATGTGAGTGTGTGTGTGAGTGTATGTGTGTGTATGTGAGTATGTGTGTGTATGTGAGTATGTGTGTGAGTGTTTCAACTAAGTCCTTCAGATTAGTGCTCCAGTAGGGCTGCTATCCAATGATTGAAACAAATAAGAGAAGAAAATCATAAAACAATAACTGAAAATGGGTTTCTTTTATAGAAATATGTTGTTTCTTGCAGTCGTCTTCAACAAAAGCATGAAAACGACTTTTTCTCCTTTTCTTCATCTCACGCAACATTTGGCAGACGTTCTTATGACCCAAATACCTGACATTCATTTATGGAAAGTACACTTAAATCACACAAGTGAAACCCTTTCACAATGGTGATGGTGGTGGGTGGTGGTAGTAGTGGTGGTTGTGGTAGTAGTCGTCATCATAGTGACAATGGTGAGCGTGGTAGTGGTAGTGGTGACAGTAGTGATAGTGGTGGTGGTGGTGGTGGTGGTGGTGGTGGTGGTGGTGGTGGTGGTGGTGGTAGTAGTGGTGGTGATGGTGGGTGGTAGTGGTGGTGGTGGTAGGTGGCGATGGTTGTGGTAGTGGTGGTGGTGGTGGTGGTAGTTATGGCGTTTGTGATGTTTTTTGTCTGTTTAGTGTTCCATAGAAATAATCCTTTCTCAAGGTCAGCAATTTTCAGGGCAGTGTTGTGCTATTCAATCACCTTGATCCCAGCGTTTATCTATTATTTAACAACCCGCAAAAGGGACGAAAGGCTAGGTTGGCCTCGGCGATATTTGAACACAGATCATAAACCCAAAATAAATGCCAGGAAGCATTTCGCCCAGTGTGCTAACCATTCTGCCACCTTGCCGCCTTTTTAATAATAATAATAATAATCCTTTCTACTGAAGGTACAGGACCTTGAAATCTTGGGGTAGGGACTAGTCAATTACATTGACCCCCAGTGTTTCACTGGTACTTAATTTATCAACCCCGAAAGGATGAAAGGCAAAGCTGACCTAGACGAAATTTGAACTCAGAATGTAGCGACAGGCGAAATACTGCTAAGCATTTCGCCCGGCATGCTAACCATTCTGCCAGCTTGCCACCATAATAATAATAATAATAATAATAATAATAATAATAATAATAATAATAATAATAATAATAATAATAATAATAATAATAATAGTAGTAGTAGAAGAAGTAATTCTTCTGGGGTAGTGAGCTAGCAGAATCATTAGCATGCCGGGCAAAAATGTTTAGTGGCATTTTATCTGTCTTTACATTCTGAGCTCAAATTCTGCTGAAGTCAGCTTTGCCTTTCATCCCTTCCTGGTCGATAAATAAGTACCAGTTGTGTACTGGGGTCTGTGTAATCGACTTAATCCCTGTCCCTGAAATTGCTGGCCCTATGCCAAATTTTGAAACCAGTCTATATAATAATCTGAACTGTAGTACAAATGTCTTGTTTCCATAAGTTCTGAATTAAAATCTTCCACCAAACCTTAGTCACAATTTATGTTCCTAACACCAGCTTAATGATAACTTAGTTATTTTACTAAATTCTTTGTTATATTTAAAGTAATTGAAACACAGAGCATCTCAACAGAAATATGGTAACAAAAGGGTTAATCTTTTTTCACCCTGTAGAATTTCCACAGGTCCCATTAGTATTGATGTTGAAGATATGAAAGGTGAAGATGACTTCAGCAGCAATAAAATCCTTCTTTCTTTCTTAAATAGCTTCTCTTAACCCTTTCGTTGCCAACCCGGCCGAAACTACCTCTGGTTCTGTAGTACAAATGTGTAGTACAAATGTCCGGCTTCCTATTCTCAATCTCATGGTCACACTGAATCATAAAATCCCATAAGATCTTTGCATTTCTATTTTTGACAATGCCTTCAGGTTTGTGGTCGTACCAATTTTTTGCTCAGTCAAGTCCATACTTGTGGCAAAGTGTCCAATGGACAAGCCTGGCTATATTGTCGTGGCGTCTCTTATATTCCTTACTGGGCTAGTGGCGTACATTGGCTGTATTATTATTATTATTATTATTATTATTATTATTTCTACTCCAGGCACAAGGCCTTGAAAATTTGGGGGGTAGGAGGCTAGTCAATCAAAGTGACCTCAGTGTATAACTGGTACTTATTTCATCGACCCCAAAAGGATGAAAGGCAAAGTTGACCACGGCAGGATTTGAACTCAGAAAGTAAAGAACTGGAACAGATACTGTAAAGCATTTTCCCAAGAAGAAGGGTCCATATCTTCGACCCTAATACCTGACTGCTACACTATTTTATTGATGCTGAAGATATGAAAGGTGAACATGATCTCAGCAGCAAAATGTAGAGACCAAACGACTGCAAATAACAAGATTATTAAAACTTTAGATTAGTTAAAATACGTTTGCAACATTCTGTTATGGTAAAAGGTGTAAAAACACCATATCTACCCAGTGCTTCCCTCTAGAGAACTCCCAGTGACTCGTTTCTAGCTTTTTAGCGTTTCTCAATGGGAAATACTGAAGAGAGATAACTCTGGACAGAGACAAATCCGTAGCTTTAACTAAAAAAAAAATCCAGTCAACATCAGTGACTGAGTTGCGCCACTGGACCGCCTGGATAAAAATAGCAGCATCGGCGATTGGGAATAAACGAACTTGAAGTTAATTAAAATATGTTTGTGACATATTTTAACTTCTAAAGGTAAATTCAATGCAGTTAGCATGGGGAAAGAAAATGATAATAATAATAATTATTATTATAATAATAGTTATTATAATAATAATAATAAAATGCTTTCTAATTGATGTATCAATACCAGCAGATGACAACGTTTCCCTAAAAGAAATGGAAAAACTTTCAAAGTACAAAGACCTGGAAATAGAGGTAACTCGAATGTGGAATCTAAAAACAGAAACAATTCCTATCATAGTAGGTGCCTTAGGTATAATAAAAAAATATTCAGACAAATACATAACAAAAACACCAGGACTTACAAATATATATAACATACAGAAAATTGCACTACTGAGCACTGCACACATCCTACGCAAAACACTTTCAATACAGTAACCATAAGAGCATCACAGCAAACCACAGCACATACCCAAGGCGCACAGAGCTGCACTCGGAAGTGAAGTGAAAGCACGTTATAAAAATAAAACTACTGAACAATAATAATAATAATCCTTTCTACTATATGCACAAGGCCTGAAATTTTGGGAAAGGACTTAAGCGATTACACCGACCCAAGTGCCCAACTGGTACA
The DNA here is from genome assembly GCF_046866305.1 of Octopus bimaculoides. Classification (NCBI taxonomy): domain Eukaryota; kingdom Metazoa; phylum Mollusca; class Cephalopoda; order Octopoda; family Octopodidae; genus Octopus; species Octopus bimaculoides. Next base: position 31,815,324 of record NC_142952.1, on the reverse strand, counting down.
TATTTCATTGACCCCGAAAGAATGAAAGACAAATTTGAACTCAGAACGTAAAGACGAACGAAAATAACAATAAGCTCATAGGGTACAGAATTAAAAACAAGAAAGAAAGAAAGCATTGAAGAAATTAGTCTTTTGTTACTCCATACATTAAATATGTTTCACTTTATTCACTTTTGTTAAGTTTAAATTTTGTAACAAAGTAGAGGCAAGCTTTTTTTAAGGAACACCAAACAAACAATAACAGTTAGATTTGCTCTCCCCTCTCACTCTTTCTCTCTCTTTTGAAATAATGTCTTGTGATGTTATGTATTTTAAATATTGTGGAATCAATGGTGATGTATGTCGAAAATAAAAGATATTAAGTATTACCACCTCTTCCATCGCGACAGACTCGTGGTAGAAATGGTGATAAGACACAAAGGACAGCATAAATGAGAAAGGAAGAAAGAGAGAAAGCAAGAAAGAACTAGTGAGCAATAGAATTTGTTATAGCAATTTTGGTGTTCCATAGAAGCAAGTGTTTATAACAAGCTTCACGTCCACCCTTTCATATCTTGGTTTGCTGTTGGCAGGTGCTCGTCTTCTTTTGTCTTTTGGTTGCTCATCTCTCTCAGAGAACTTCGAAGAAAATGTCGAAACCAACGTTGGGATATTGGAAAATTCGTGGTGTGAGTGAATTTGATCTTTTTATTTTCTAGTTCTAAAACGATTTTTTTTTTTTTGTATTTTAAAAAATTTATGGCGCAATTTTTTTTTTTTTTTCATAATCATGACATTGACGCTAAAAATCTATTGTTACATTGATATGATTCTTTGCGAGAACTTAAAAAGCTACGGTGGATTAGCCGGGTGGTTAGATCGTTGGGTAAACTGCTTCGCAACAGCGACCCGGCTCCTGCGTTATGGGATCAAATTCTGCTTTTCATTTGTTTTTTTTTTCTGTTTCTTTTTCATGGATCGCTAACGTATCAGTCCAGAGTGTTGGTTTGCCGGAATTGTTAAGCTTGTTTTGCGATATCCATTGCAACAATTCTGGTGTCAAACTATTTCTGCCCTTTCTCTCTCCTTAGATCAAAGGTCTCCGATCTTTTTTTTTTTTTGCATTACGGACTAGTTTCATGCAAGACAGTTTTCCCTCTGGCCGAGGGATCACACGCATAACAAAAAGCACAGTGAAGTGCATAATATATAATTTAATTATTATGTATTTAATACATACATATTATGTATATAATAAATATATATAATAAATATATATTACCTTTTATAATACATATGTAATGCAAAAATACCTTGCAGATTGCAATAGTCAATAAAATAGTAAAAACAAAATTTTAATATATTCTTTCGGTGCGGCCCGGTACCAAATGATCCTTGGGCCGGTGTTTGGGGCCCGTGGCGTGCAATGGGCTCATTTGTATGCAATAGTAACTGCTGGTCTCCCGCTAAAAATTATTAAAAAAAAAAATCCCTTTGTTTGAACCTGCACATTGTAGGGGAACTTTCTAGATGCATATGCAGAAGGTCCCCGATAAATCGTTGCCTTTATTTAAATGAGATGTAATGTTAAGATGTTTATTAACTTTAGTGAATAGCTTAAAACTTAACCACGACTGATGTTTGTAAATAATTGATATTTAAACGCAATAAATTCATCATTTGAAAATAAGAAATTTTTCGAACAACTAAAATTAAATTTCATAAACGGCCTTAACAGGAGATGCAGAGGATGCATTTTATCCAGCCCGAGAATTTCTTGGAATCTCAGAATGATGTTTCCATTATTTAGAATATTTAAGATATTTTTATTTATTGTATAATTAATTGTTCACTAAAGTAAACAACAAATCTCGTGTGAGACGCGAAATGAAAAACTTATCCCGTGTATGGGATTGTTGTTAGCACTCCGTCGCTTACGACGTCGAGGGTTCCAGTTGATCCGATCAACGGAACAGCCTCCTCGTGAAATTAACGTGCAAGTGGCTGAGCACTCCACAGACACGTGTACCCTTAACGTAGTTCTCGGGGATATTCAGCGTGACACAGTGCGACAAGGCTGACCCTTTGAATTACAGGCACAACAGAAACAGGAAATAAGAGTGAGAGAAAGTTGTGGTGAAAGAGTACAGCAGGGTTCGCCACCATCCCCTGCCGGAGCCTCGTGGAGCTTTAGGTGCTTTCGCTCAATAAACACTCACAACGCTCGGTCTGGGAATCGAAACTGCGATCCTATGACCACGAGTCTGCTGCCCTAATCACTGGGCCATTGCGCCTCCACTTATGTATGGGATGGTGTTGCTGCTACACACACACAGACATCCTAGATCGCATCAAAGGGCAGGGCCACTCGACGAATAGGTGCTCAGTTTATTCTTAGACAATCTTTCAGCCTCCGACCCACGATCTTTCACTATCGTTACTAAAATGACCTGTGTTCTTTGGAGCTGGCTGGTCTACGTACTCGCCATCACTCAACTACTCTCGTCCTACTCATCTTCATACGTCTCGTTATTTTTAGTGCATCCGAACCCATAGGCCCCGTGCTAACCATTGTGTTCAGTCCTTTCTTTCCAGAACATCTGCCCTCTTGGAATCTTCTCCCAGCTCATATCTGTCCTGCAGGTATTAACTTGCAACAGTTTAACTACAACATTTAACGGTACCAACCTCACTGATTTTGTAGGGCTTGCAAACGTCATGGGAAAGGGCCCTTCCTCCGGACAAAACAAATAAGAAAGAAAGAAAATGAAAAGGCAATTTTATTCCCCTGATTATAGATCATACCATTATGATACTAGCGTTACCCTTCTGAAAAAAATTATGGCGGCAGCCCTTGCTCACAGCATTATTATGGCTGATCATGAGGTCTAAGAACCAGGGCAGCTTGGCACCCTTTCAGTAAACGTTTATCTTTTATCTTTTTCAATCATAAGAGTGTGGACATGCACCACCTTGAAGAATTTTAATCAAATGAATTGACCCCTGGACTTCTTTTTTTAAAGCGTGGTACTTAGCTGAGTTTTCCTGGTCAGTCAATGACCCAAAATATCATGGTGGTTTCGCGCCATTACCATTCAATGTTTTCCATTTGCTTTGCTTTCGCCTAACTTTTCCTCCTTGTGTTCTATCTGTT
>NC_142952.1:31806674-31809191 GCF_046866305.1 Octopus bimaculoides | reverse complement strand
TATATATATTATATATATATATATTAATATATATATATATTTATACATATATATATAAATATACATATATATATATATATACATATATATATATATATACATATATATATATATATACATATATATATATATACATATATATATATATACATATATATATATATATACATATATATATATATACATATATATATATATACATATATATATATATACATACATATATATATATACATATATATATATATACATACATATATATATACATACATATATATATATATACATATATATATATATACATACATATATATATATATACATATATATATATACATATATATATATATACATACATATATATATATATACATATATATATATATACATACATATATATATATATACATATATATATATACATATATATATATATACATACATATATATATATATACATATATATATATATACATACATATATATATATATACATATATATATATATACATACATATATATATATATACATATATACATATATATATATATACATATATATATACATATATATATATATACATATATATATATATACATATATATATACATATATATATATATACATATATATATATATACATATATATATATACATATATATATATATATACATATATATATATATATACATATATATATATATACATATATATATATATATATATATATATATATATATGTATATATATATATATATATACATACATATATATACATACATATATATACATACATATATATACATACATATATATACATACATATATATATATATATATAACTAGGTATATATGCATGTAGGTATGTATATATGTAGCTATGTGTGTATAGACCTATATTGTGTTACTGATGCACTTTTATTATATATCTACACACACACACATATATATACTCACAAACATGCATATATATTTATACTCACACACATAAATATACAGCTTATGTTACTAATATATTTCTATATTATTATACACACGCACACACACACAACAAACTGCATACGCCCATCTTCACCCTACTTGTTTTGGTTTTCTTTTTTCATCCCTCTCTCATCTCATTCTGCGTTTCATTTACAAATCCTGACCTTGTGACCCAAAAACTTTACCCAACCCTTCTCCTCCACCCAAGACCCTATTTGATTTCCGGTGGCGACAAACCACCACTATTGTTGTCAGTGTTTTTACTTGCAGACTTTGACCCTAAGCAGATGTTATTCCGTAACGTCTGCTTAGGGTCAAAGTGGTTGTATGGTAAGAAGCTTACTTCCCAACCACATGGCTCCTGGTTAAACGATAATGATGGGGTTATTTAGCAAACTAATGCTGTCAGTCTTTCTTTACAAGACCAGTGGTGATAGGGAACAGGTAGGGAATGCTTGACCCTGCACTTATGCAGCCATAGGAAGAACACTATGCTGTTTTGTGTTGTTAAACCTTCATTTCTTGAAGCAACAAGCGAATTTGGATACTGATATGAAGAATGCTGGAAAAAAAAAATAACAAAACAACGGAAGATAACAAAACAAATATTAATAAAAAAACAAAAACAAAAGAAAACCCAAAGAATTCTTCCAAATTTTCAAACATATTTGGTCAAAGTTACTTTTTTCTGAAAATATACAGAACAATCTTCTCTGGTTTGTGTTCTTATAATGGAATCTACACCCAGAGAATGGTCAAACAGTATGCAGAAATCACAGCTTTAACAAAAAAACGGGGGAAATAAAATAATTAAAAAAATCTTAAGAATAAAAAGAAAAAATTAAAATTTAATCAAATATAAGTTATAGTTAAAAAGAAAAAAACAACAACAAAAATATTAATAAATAAATTAATTTAAACAAAAAATATATAATAAAAACAATAAAAAACAAAAAAAACAAATAAATAAGATCAAAAAACCACAGGATTTTTTTTGTTTTTCACAGAAGTAGCAGTTTTAAGGAATGATTAACAGTGCATGTGTTTGTAATTTGTTTTTTTTTGTTTTATGCGTTGTTAATGTTTAACCCCAGGTAAAAACCACATTGAAGGAGGCTATGATCATAGACACACCAGTCTTGACCATCCAGTCTTTTCTCCATCAATCTTTAATTTATTTTCTGTTGTGTGTTCTGCGTGCATGTGTGTGTGTTTGTGTGCACATATATATATAAAAACAATAACACTGATGGGTTGAGGTTTTCTACAGCTGTTTCAGATGTGTAACATATATATACTGTCACTCTCAGTGGGACAACCTGCTTGTGAAATTAACATGCAAATGGCTGAGCACCCCCACAGACACACATACCCTTAACGTGGTTCTTAGAGAGATTCAGCATTACACAGAACGTGACAAGGCTGGCCCCTTTGCAATTACTGGTACAACTTAGTTTTGCCAGTTGAGTGGACTGAAGCAAGGGTGAAATGAAGTGTCTTGCTCAAGGACCTTATGATCATGAGATGAATACTT
>NC_142952.1:31751674-31801674 GCF_046866305.1 Octopus bimaculoides | reverse complement strand
ACCCCGAAAGGATGGAAGGCAAAAGCGACCTCAATGGAATTTGAACTCAGAAAGTAGCAACAGGTGAAATGTTGCTAAGCATTTTGTCCGGTGTAATAATAATAATAATAATAATAATAATTATGATGAGTATGATTGATGCTGGTAATGAAAACGATGATGATGATGATGCTGGCATTAGTATCATTGACAAAGTTGATGTTTGACCATGACATTGGTGATGATGTCAGGAACAACAATGATGATGATGATAGTGGTGGTGGTGCTGGTAGCGATCACGATAATGATGACGATGATGACGATGATGATGATGATGCTAATGCTGATGATGCAGAAGGTATAAGAGATCTGTTCTACATCAAGAATTTCCACTGCCACAGCATCCTCCGCTTTTAACTGTACGTGTGTTCAAGTTTATTTTGCCGCCAGGACCGTTTTCCAGGCTGTTCTCACCACCAAATCTCTTCTTCAAATCCTGCAATGTCATTGGTGTTGGTGTTGTTGTTGTTATTGTTGTTGTTGTTGGTGATGGTGGTGGTGGTGGTGGTGGTTGTAGGCGATAGTCAAAGGAAGAAAGAAAAAGACAAAAAAATGTTAATTACAGAGTTTAATGAATCAATCAATCAACAACAAAAAAAAACAGCAACAACAACAACTAACGATAATAACGGTGTTAAATTTTGGCAAAGGGCCACCAGTTTTTGAGGGGCAAGGCAAGTCGATTACATTGGCCCCAGCACATGACTGGTACTTATTTTATTGATGCTGAAATGATGAAAGGCAAAGTCGACCTCGGCAGAATTCGAACTCAGAACGTAGTGACAGATGAAATGCCGCTAAGCATTTTGCCTGGCATGCTAATGATTCTGTCAGCTCACTGCCTTAATAATAATAATAATAATAATAATTATTATTATTTCTGTTAAAGGCACAAGGCCTGAAATAATAACAATCCTTTCTACTATAGGCGCAAGGCCTGACATTTTGGGGGAGGGGCAATCAATTACATCAACCCCCAGGGTTCAACTGGTGCTTAATTTATCGACTCCAAAAGGATGAAAGGCAAAGTCGACCTCGGCGTAATTTGAACTCAGAACGTAAAGACAGATGAAATACTGCTAAGCATTTTGTCCAGCGTGCTAACGATTCTACCAGCTCACTGCCAATGTGCTAATGATTCTGCCAGCTCACAACCTTCAACAACAACACTTAACAAAACAAGCACATGTTTACCTTAGCCATACGTAGAAATGCTTCATCAATGTTGGTATTTTCTTTAGCGCTGGTCTCAATGGCATCCAACATGGAGCAATGTTGTGCGTATGCTTTAGCTTCAGCGACACTTACTTCTCGTAGATGTTCTAAATCTTGTTTGTTTCCTGCAAAATAATAAGGTTAGTGGTTGTTTAAAGGGACACCGTCACACAGGGGTCATAGCTTAAGTATTCATGTAATATAACCGTCGTCTTCAAGTCAAGCTTTCTCAGATTCACATCACTCTCCCCCACTTCCTGCCGCCTATATTAATCCCCCATCCATTTCTATCTTTTGCATGGTGCTGGCACCACGTAAAAGGCACCCAGTACACTTTGTAATGTGGCTGGCATTAGGAAGGGCATCCAGGTGTAGAAACCATGCCACACGGATGATTGGAGATTGGTGCAGACCTCTGGCTTGCCAGCTCCTGGTCAAACTGTCCAACCCATGCCAAAACTAACCTCGCCTGTGCTAGTGCCACATAAAAAGCACTGAGTCCACTCTGCAGAGTGGTTAGTATTAGAAAGGGCATCCAGCCATAAAAACCCTGCCAAAACAGACACAGTCGTATAGGCTGGCAAGCTCCTATGAACTATCCTACCCCTACATGCATGGAAGATGTACATTAAACGACGATGATGATATATAAACACACACACACTATAGATTTCTTTCAGTTTCTATCTACCAAATCCATTCACAAGGCTTTGGTGTGTCTGTCTGTGTATGCTTGTGTGCATGAATGTATATGATGGGTTTCTTTCAGTTTCCGCCTACCAAATCCTCTCAAGACTTTGGTCAACCCAGGGCTATAATCAAAGACACTTGCCCAAACTTGTTATTCAAAATGGAATGCTAACTTATTAAATATGTAAGCACTAATCTATTGAATATAATAATACAAACTTATTATTAAACATATTAACACCAGCTTAACTCTTTAATATGATAATACTAAAGTATAACTAAACTGGCCATGGATCACCAGCTCAGCTGTTAATTATGGAAGCACAAACTCACCTAAAATTAGTTGTACTATGTTTGATCCTGCATATTTCTTTACATCTTCCAACCACCGTGGAATATTGTCGAATGAAGATCGTTTTGTCACATCGTAAGCAATGATCACACCGTTGGCACTTCTGTAATAACTCTGTGTGATTGTCCGAAATCTCTCCTGGCCAGCAGTGTCCCAAATCTGAAGCTGCAAAATATAAAAGGAAAGATAGTGAAAGGGTCAAACATCAGCAGTTCAGATGTCAAATGTGAAGAAAGAAAGACTTAAATTTTGTTTAGATTAAAGAGGGAGAAGCGACAGAGAGAGAGAGAGAGAGAGAGAGAGAGGGAGGCAGGGGTGGCACATTTTTCGAACTATTACATCCACTTAACCACATGGGTAAAACACGCATCTGAATTAACCAATTAATTATGTATTTTAACTATGTAATTCCATAACGATGTTTTATGCCATTGAAACAGCTGTTGAGCACAAATTATGAAGTATAAATGTAATTTATGCTTTTTTTTGCTTTTTATCCTGAAAATGTTGTTCTAAACTATTATTCTAACTGACTCTGTATATATACAAGCAAGTTTGTTTCACTGGTTTCTACTAGGAATTTACCACGTGGATGGGAAACAAGCTTCTTAAGCCATGTCTGTGATTTTAGAATTGGAAAAGCTAGAACGAAATTAGGTAGATTTTAAACTCATCCAGTAGAAGAGTTCTGGTTTGGTTAGTTTCGGGGGTTTGAGGAATGAGGAACCAACTCTTTGCCACTAAAGTTCACAGGTCTACACTGACCCAGAGTAGAAGCACCTGTCCAGGTCCCACCTATGTTTTACGTAACACAGACCTTCCTGAGCCAGGGTATGTTGAAATCATGTGATGCAGCAGGGTGGACGTGACCTATTTTGGCAAATGACTTCATTAGATTAATGAAGAATATCACTGAACGCTGAGCAGATGGACAGACGAGAAACTATCGATGACCAGGACCAACCAGTTCAGATATTTCAGTTACAGGAAGACTGATGTGACTAAAACCAGGATCAGACATTCATGCTGCATTGCTTGATCAGGACATCGGGGGATGTGAACTTGATATGTCCCAGTGATGATATTGTCTGAACCGTCGTCGCCTCTGATATGTCCCATGATGACAACGTATTCCGTCGTCTCTACGGGAATGGTCCAAACGGCATACCTTCGCCGACCGATACTACTGACTGTGTCAGTCCACTATTTGTTAGTAGTTGACCAGCCCACTTCTCGCCTGGGTGTGTCCACCACAACAGAACCCTTTCAGCAAATGAATTTATTGAAACAGTGATGAATATCTCTTGAGGCTGAGCAGATGAGCAGACAACAAACTGTCAATTGCTAGAATCAATCAGTTTAATTAGCAAACAACTGATATCATTTGTAGTCGTGGCATACACAAATGAGATATTTGAGCTTTTGCAGACAGGAAGCAATACTGACCACATTGAAATACGGTGTGATGTCTTGCTCTGTGTGGCACCATGTTTTCAAATCCACCACACTGAGAAGAATTGGTAAATACACTGTAAAAATTCCTTCTATGAAGAATTATGTAGTTACTGAATGGACTTACTACTGGGTGCACAGCACAGACTCCGTACTAAATCTGTCTGCAAGAGGTTGATGAAAGACTGATGTGACTAAAGCACAGACCAGACATTTATGCCTCATCATTCAATCAGGATACCTCATGACGTTAACTATTTCAGCAAACAAATTTACTGAATCAATGACGAACACCACTAGATGCTGTGTGGATAAAATAGATGCTATGCGGATGAACAGACATCGGAGTTTCAAAGGCCAGCATCAACCAATTCAATTAGCAAACTACTGTTATCCTCCATGATGTCATGATGTGTACAGATAAGATATTTCAGTTAACAGAAGATCAATGTGTCTGGAGCCTAAGCCAGACATTCATGCCATATCACTTGATCAAGACTTCTGGCATGGAAGTGTTGTTTTGGTTTGGGCAAGTCTCCAACCTGCTGCTGCTGCTGCTGTTACAAATGATGATGATGATGATGATGGCTACCAACGTTTGTACACAAACACACATCAGTATAATAACTGAAACTCCAGCCTACAGTTTGTATGTCTGCTTGTTGTTGTTGTTGTTGTTGTTGTCTATGGCAGTGACATCAGTTATGATGTCACCGGATCTGTTTCCATCCAAGGTGTCTACACCGTTATCCTGCAAACAGTATTTCTAGAATGAATCACTAATATTTAGGGAAACGGGAGAGAAGGAACTAAAGGTGATGGGGGGGGGGGACATGAAGGTTAGGGTGGCTGGGTCAGGTATTGAGAATGGGTAAAAGAAAGAGACCAGCAGAGAGGGGGACCTGGAGTGAAAAGCTCATGGTGACAAACAAGTGGAGGATAGGACTAAGTTGACATGGCAACAGTGTGTAAAAATAAGTGATCTGAAATGTGACTGAAAGGGCTGCCATGATGCTAAATGCTGGAAACCTAGCTGTAGACATGATCGGCAAGGGCAAACTGATGGATGACATGACATGGAATGGATTAAAGATTGAAGAATGATGATAGATAAAAGCCCATTTGAGTGGGATTTTCACTCATCGGAGGGGATTTGATTAAACCCTGACAAAAATACTGCAAGGCATTTCTTGTGACACTTCTACGACATTACTAATGTTGCTTATGTTGACCCTTGTATAAAATTGGTATTATTTGGTCCCAAGAAGATGAAAGGCAAAATGTCAATCGTCATAGGAATTGAACCCACAGAGCACAGAGAAGCAACTTAACAAAGCAAGACATTTTGTGTCACACTTTGAAGATTCTGCCAATGTTGCTAATATCAACCCTAGTACAAAACTGGTATTAATTAATTAGCCCCGAGAAGATGAAAAGCAAAATCTTAATCTTGGTAAGATTTAAACTCAGAACATAAAGACACAGGATTAAACATTGCCAAGCATTTTGTCCATCAGTTTTGCCAATCAGTAACTGATCTCATCCGTCGTATAAAATTACTACCAAACATTTGAAGTATATAACTCCCTCGGATTATCACTTGTTCGAATCCATGGTTCACTTCCTGCACTCATGACACTTCATCTGTCTGTCTGTCTGTCTGTTGGTTTCTATCTATCTTTATCTATCTCACTCTGTTATACCTATCCATCTACCTGCATGTGTGTGTGTGTGTGTGTGTTGTTTTTTTTTATATATAAACACATAGATACACCTATAGAATGTGTATGTACTGTACATAGACAAACAGACCCACATGCATTCACATCTGTCTGTCTATTTATCTATCTATCTATCTATCTATCTGCATGTTATGTATATACACACACACGCACACACATATATATATATATGAGAGAGAGGGGGAGGTACACCTATAGAATGTGTGTATGAAAGAGATTTGATAATTAAGGTAGGAGTGACAAACAAACAAGTAGACAAAGAGAGAAAGAGATAGACAGGAATGGATGCACAGGCAGCCTTTGAGAGTAAGAAAGAAAGAACGAGAGAGAGAGAGAGAGAGAGAAGCAGACAGAAAAAGTGAGACATGGAGGGACAGAGAAACAGTGGGAGAGAGAGAGAGACACCCATTTAGCTGAACAGGCAGTCTGACAAGATGAGATGAGACAGGGTGAGAAACATACACACACACATATACATACATACACTCACACACACAGAAAAACACAAGAAAGACAGAAACAGAGAGGGGAAAGAAAGAAAGAGAGGGGAGAGAAAGAGAGAGGGGCGAGAGAGAGAGAGAGAGAGACCTGAAAGTGGGTGAATAATTCCTATTGATTTCAAAACAATCTAAAAAAATAACCTAAGATGCAATTATTAAATTCACGCCACCAGATTTTATTGTAAACCTGACCTCAATACCTGGCTGACATCAGCTGTTTAACAACAACTACTACCACCACCACCTCCGCTGTCACCACCACTATTTTGCTATTGCTACTACCTTGATGACAACTCCTCTCACCTCTACAGTGACTATTTTCCAACAGAGGAGTGGTGTGAAGATGAATAGGATATATATATATATATATATATATATATATATATATGCAGGTTACTCAACCGATAGTAAAACAAATGTGGATGCTGCAAGCGTTAAGTGTTTATAGCTGCACCCATTTTGGTGCAGTGGCTGCACAGATGATGACAGGTGGTGGTGGGTGGGTGGGTGGGGGGAGAAAACAAGAGTATGATGCCATACTGTGATGTGAGCCAATGAGAAACCCAGAGCCATTTCCTGGTGGTATTGATCCCTGCTGCTCTGGAAGCAACACTTGAGATGGTGACAAAAATGGTTGTAATCTTGATACTATTTGACATAGTATATCAAATTTATTTAATAAATTAGACATGTGTGTCTGTGTTTGTCCCCCCCCCCCCCAACATCGCTTGACAACCGATGCTGGTGTGTTTACGTCCCCGTAACTTAGCGGTTCGGCAAAAAGAGACCGATAGAATAAGTGCTAGGCTTACAAAGAATAAGTCCTGGGGTCGATTTCCTCGACTATAAAGGTGGTGCTCCAGCATGGCCGCAGTCAAATGACTGAAACAAGTAAAGAGTAAAGAGAGTATGCTCCAGCATGACCACGGCCGCATGGCTGAAACGAATAAAAGAATAAATGAATATTCCTTGGTCTGTCTTTCTCTCACTTCTCTCCGCTTCCTTGTCCTACTGGGTTAGCCAAATATCTTCTCCCCCTCTGTAGTAAGATGGATATCCCCGGCCCTCAATCATATGCTAACCAGCCTCCTGCCTGGCACACAGCCATTGCTCTTGGTGCCTTTCCCTCTCTCAGCTGAAATGTCCTTGCCTTGCAACCACTCGGTGAACCAAGGGGTACTGGTGCCACGTAAAAAGGACCTGTGCTGACGCTATGTACTAGGTGCTCATGCCAGCGTCACATAAAGTGTACCTGTGCCGGCACCGCATAAGCAGCACCTGTACTAATGCCACATAAAAACCACCTGTGCCAGTTGCACCAACAGAGCACCTAGGTGGAGGCATATGGTTTAGTAGTTAGGGTGCTGGACTCATGATCTTAAGATTGTGGTTTCGATTCCTGTACCGGGCGATGCATTGTGTTCTTGAGCAAAACTCTTCATTTCACGTTGCTCCAGTCCACTCGGCTGGCAAAAGTGAGTAACCCTGCGAAGGACTGGTATCCTATCCAGGTGGGGAATATAGACATCATAGAAACAGGGAAACCGGCCCTTATCAATCGGCATGACTCGAGAAGGGAACTATACTTGTACCTTTAAAGGGTGAAGGTGCATGATTGAAACTTGTAAAACGTAAAAGATGTGGATATCTATCTTTTACTTGTTTTACTGTGGCCAAGCTGGAGCACCACCTTGAAACGTGTATTCGAACAAATTGAGCCCAGTATTTATTTTTTAATATTTCTTGGGCCTGGTACTCGATCTCTTTTGTTGAACTACTAAGTTAAAGGGATGCAAATACACCAACACCGGTTGTCAAGTGGTGGTGCGGGAACAAACATACACATACATGCACATGTGCGTGTGCACATGCGTGCCCACACCTGCGCACACATATGCACACACATGCGTACACACACACACACACATGATGGAACTTCACACAGTTTCTGTCTTCCAGTTTCACTGACAAGATATTGGTCAGTCCTGGCACTATAATAGAAGAAACTTGCCCAAGGTGCTGCACAGTGGAACTGAACCTGAAACCATGTGGTTGGGAAGCAAGCTTCTTACCACACAGTCATGTAATCAAAACAATCTAAGAGAAATAACTCAAAGTGGTCAGTGGTTTAAATTTGGATGATAAAATATGTGTGTGTGTGTGTGTGTGTGTGTGTGTGTGTGTACCCATGAATGTTTCTCTATATGTGATTTAGGAATGTGTGTATGTCAGTGTAATGTTATGGGAGCATATGTTTCTTGGTGTGTGAACATGTGATTGTGTGTGTGTGTGAGTCATTAGAACTTGTCTAAACATGGTTTCTTAACTAAGTAGATTAGTATGTGTACATATATAAGTGTATGTGTGTGTATGTATATATATATATATATATATACACACACACATGCACGCATATATACATACATACATACATGTATATAAGTATGTGTGTATATAAATATACACACAGACATATATATTCATACATACGCACACACACACACACACACACATACATACATGGAAAGCAGTTGTGTAAATGTCTGTGTATGTATATATACATATATAATCTCTGGATTAGTGATTTATCTCTCCAGTTCTGTATTATTGATTTATAGCTCGTACTATAATTATTTTGTTCCCTCATGGCATCTTTATTCACTGTCCGTTATTTAAACCTGTTGTTCACTGTTAACAACCACTGTTCACTATTTATGACCCTCACACTCTCTGACACAATCGTTCACTGTTTCACAACTGTTCTCTACAATATGGATAGCTGTTCACACCTGTTGTCCTCTATATCTGACAGTTTTCTATTGTTTATTTATTGTCAATGTTTACCATTCATGAAGCGCCTGTATTTGGTTTGCAGTCGGTTTATTGTAGTCACGCATGCCAAAGCTGACCTGAAGGTTGGTCTTTATATAACTCTGCAGTTCATCAAACTCTCTCAGACCATCCAACCCATGCCAGCATGGAAAAACGGATGTCAAATGATGATGATGACGTTGTCGTCATCGTTGCTTTAACACCTGCTTTTTCATGCTTTGCATGGATTGGATAGAATTTGTGGAGGCAGTTTCGAAGTGGATTTGGTAAACAGAAACTGAAAGAAGCCCGTTGTCTATATATATATATATATATATATATATATATACACACACACACACAACTGAAAGAAGCCCGTTGTGTGTGTGTGTGTATATATATATATATATATATATATATATGTTGTTGGCACTCCATCTCTTATGATGTCGAGGGTTCCAGTGGATCCGATCAACAGAACAGCCTGCTCGTGAAATTAACGTGCAAGTGGCAGAGCACTCCACAGACACGTGTACCCTTAACATAGTTCTCGGGGATATTCAGCATGACACAGTGTGACAAGGCTGACCCTTTGAATTACAGGCACAACAGAAACAGGAAGTAAGAGTGAGAGAAAGTTGTGGTGAAAGAGTACAGCAGGGTTCGCCACCATCCCCTGCCGGAGCCTCGTGGAGCTTTAGGTGTTTTCGCTCAATAAACACTCACAACGCCCAGTCTGGGAATTGAAACCGCGATCCTATGACCGTGAGTCCGCTGCCCTAACCAATGGGCCATTGTGCCTCCACTATATATATATATATATATATATATATATATATATATATAGACAACGGGCTTCTTTCAGTTTCTGTTTACCAAATCCACTCACAAGGCTTTGGTCAGTCTGAGGCTATAGTAGAAGAAACTTGGCCAAGGTGTCATGCGGTGGGACTGAACCCAGAACCATGTGGTTGGGAAGCAAGCTTCTTATCACACAACCACTGGGGCACCTATAAATATGGCGGAATTGTATGTATTGCTTGTGTACATGAACCCTATAAACACAAGATTCTGCCTGAAATCTGACCGAGTGGAGTGTAAATGTGTGACTCATTTGAGAGTACCTCACGAACTCAAAGCTGATCGGTTGAGTGACTCATAATGGGTTCAATTATCTTGCTCAATAGATCTCTCTTCCTCATCAAGCAACACTCGCCCTAACCCTAACCTCATGCCGTCCCCTCTGCCATGCCCCTCCACCCTACCACCGATCCAGTCAGCAGCTTGAGGTTCTTGTGTCTGTCTCCATAGCAACTGTTCTTGTTTTTTTGTTTTTTTAATTATATAACAGGGATGCTGCTTGGCAGCAATGGCGATGTCCAGGCCGACACATCACATGACTTTGTCATGGGCAGATGACACATCATTGAGATGATGACCAGTTTTCTATAGTGTGTGGGCGGGGCGGGGTGGGTGTAATATTGATGAAGGGTTGGGTTGGATATGAAAGAATGGTGGGGGTGGGGAGTGAGAGAAAGAAAGAGAGAGGGGAAACAGAATAGGAAATCCTGGTCTCGAATAACACACATGCAGACGTAACATAACACAGGCACACACATACAGTGCTAGACATATATATATATAAATATATGTATACACACACATACATACATACATATACATACCACATATACATTTACACATACACAAACATGCATATACACATAGACATACATATTCATACATAAACATATTCATGCACAAATATACATACATACACATACAATATATATTTACACTCTTTCACACATCAACATGCATATACACACACGCAGATATACATAAACAAACATACATATTCACACATAAACCTATATACATATACACACACAAACATACAAATACACATATACCACACATACACACACATAGGAATACATATACATACATATTCATACAGAAATATACATATGTACAAGCATACATAGACGCATACACACACAGAGATGAAAACAAGCACCCTGTTACACACACACATGCACATATACATGCTCGTGTACACACATATCAATATGGAAATCAACAGACACACACACACATATATATATATATATATATATATATATATATATATATATATATATACACACATACACACACACACACACACACACACACACATAACACACCCACAGAGTCTAAGAAACCAATATTTTGTGGGTGGGGTTCCTTGACAACATCACAAGACATATGTTAACCATAATCACTATAAATACATTAATTCATTTATCATCTAACTTTAATCACCACCATTGCCACAACCTACCCCAGCATCATCATCAGCACCATCACCTACATCATCAACACATTTGCTGCCACCCTCCTCCTCCTCCTCCTCCTCCTCATCATCATCCTCGCCACCACCACCACCAAAACATCTACCATTATCTTATCCATCATCATCACTAATATAGTCATTATTATTTAAATGGCCCCTCTTCACCTGTGAGTTCTTCAAGTCCTTACGTATGAGAGCTTTTAAGCTGATCCCTTATTAATCCCTTGTGACTTTTTTCTCACAGATTTTATCCCCTATACAACATAATCCCCTGCCCAACGTTTCCATCCAGTGCAATATCCTACAAGCTACTCCAGCTTAAAGATAAATATTTATTTATTTACTAATTAATATCTTAAAGGGATTAGCAGAATGAACTGATTGTACGTTCTGTAAACGAGAGGGACCCGTTTATTGGTCGTCAGAACAATTATATTTAGAGGGAGCAAGGTTCATAGTCCTGATGGGTTTAGATGCAGGAGTGGCTGTGTGGTTAAGACATTTGGTTCTGGGTTCAGTCCTACCTTGGGCAAGTGTCTTCTACTAAAGCCTCGGGCTGACCAAAGCCTTGAGAGTGGATTTGGTAGACAGAAACTGAAAGAAGGGCATCCAGCTGTAAAACTCGTGCCAAAACAGACACAGTGGCCTGGGGTTGTCATCTACCTGGCCAGCTCCTGTCAACCGTCCTACCCATGCATGCATGGAAGATGGACGTTAAATGACGATATATATATATATATATATATATATATATATACACACACATGCACGCGTGTGTGTTTGTCGGTGTTTATCCAAGGAAAAGTCAAAAGCTGATACAGTTTGGCACCAGTGATGTCACAACTCATTTCTAAAGCTGAGTTAACTGGAGCAATGTGGAATAAAGTGTCTTGCTCAAGAACACAACACACACCCCAGTCCAGGAATTGAACTCACTACCTCATGATTGCGAGCTCAACACTAGCCACTGAGCCAAGCTCCATACTTCGAATAAACTCCATCTAAACCCATGCAAACATGGAAAAAGAGACAGCTGGCTGGCTTTCCAAATACCAACCAACTGATGGATATGTGGGAAATTTATCTTCTGCCATACAAATCTGACTAAATTTATCCTCTTGATAGCAACCCACTTGAGACAGTCTTGGGTTCTATCCTACAAACTTCCTGTTTTAAAGTGACCTAAATTAAAATCATTCATCAAAATTCCATGTTAATTTGTCTCATGTACAAACTTAATAATGACAAAAGTGTTTTAACGACATCTGTATCCTTAACTGTGTAATTTGATAATCACGACTTTGCATGATAAAAGATATTTTTACTAATTCTTCATTATTTTGAAAATTAATTGTAACAAAGATAACGTATTTCAGCAGAAATATAATAATGAAAGTGTTAAATTTCTTGCTAATTTATGTTCCAGACACCAACTTAATAAATCACGAACTTATTTTACTAAATTCTTTATTATTTTTTTAATTAATTTTGAACAAAAGCAATTGTATTTTCAACAGAAATGTGGTATCGGAAGAAAATGATGTAAACTAAAGCCTTTTATCAAAATTTCATGTTTATTTATGTTCCAGACACCAGCCTACTAACAATGACAAAGTTATTTTACGAAATTCTATATTTCTGTTGAAATACACCAAAATTTCATGCTAATTTATGT
The DNA here is from genome assembly GCF_046866305.1 of Octopus bimaculoides. NCBI lineage: Eukaryota > Metazoa > Mollusca > Cephalopoda > Octopoda > Octopodidae > Octopus > Octopus bimaculoides. The sequence goes on along the minus strand of NC_142952.1, from coordinate 31,788,860 downwards.
TCTAAAATAAAAAAAAAAAATAAATGCGCCTTTTTAAAGCCTAGCCAGGCTCATGGGCCCGGTTTCCCGGTTTCAATGGCGTATGTGTTCCCCAGCTGGACGGGACGCCAGTCCATCACAGCGTTATTCATTTTTGCCAGCTGAGTGGACTGGAGCAACGTGAAATGAAGTGTTTTGCTCAAGAACACAATGCCTCGCCCGGTCCAGGTATCGAAACCACAATCTTACGATCATGATGATTACACCTTAACCACTAGGCCACACGCCTCCACAATTTATGTTCTAAACATCAGCTAAATAATTCTTCATTAATAATTAAAACCAAAACAGTGTACTTCAACAGAAATATAGTATCAAAAGGGTTAATTAGCACAAAGCAATTTTGAGGTCAAAGTATGATGCTCCGAGCAAGGTTTGAACTTGTAAAATCAAATGTCATTAATGAGGCCTTTTGTATTTTAAATTAACACCATTAAAGCAATGAATCAGGTTTACCAAAAATTGCTGTTCACTATTTCTAAAGTCTATGGAATAAATCAAAATACAATGGTTGTTGTGACCTTATTAGAATATTCAAGTATTGAAGTACAAAAATCACTTTTAAACTGAAAAAAAAAACAATTAAAATAAATAAAAGTTAAAACATGCACTGTGGCTGTGTGGTATGGAGTTTGCTTCCCAACCACATAGTTCTGGGTTCAGTCCCACTACATGGCACCTTGGGTAAGTGACTTCTTTTAAAGACTCAAGCTGATTAATGCCTTGTGAGTGGATTTGGTAGACGGAAACTGAAAGAAGCCTGTTGTGTATATATATATATATGTGTGTGTGTGTGTGTGTGTGTCTGTGTTTGTACCCCCCCCCCATCACTTGACAACCGATGCTGGTGCATTTATGTCCCTGTAACTTAGTAGTTCGGCAAAAGAGACCGATGGAATAAATACTAGGTATACAAAGAATAAGTCCAGGGGTCGATTTTTTTTTTACTAAAGGCGGAGCTCCAGCATGGCTGTAGTTAAATGACTGAAACAAGTAAAAAATGATACAGTTGCTGGGAGGGGGAGGAAAAGAGAGAGGGGGGAGGGGGAGGAAAAGAGAGAGGGGGGAGGGGAAGACGGAGACCCTAATTCTTGAAAATAACAAAGAATTTAGTAAAATAACTTTGTCATTATTAATGCTGGTATTTGGAACATAAATTAACATGAAATTTTGAAGGGAAGTTTTTAATTTAGATCTCTTTAATCCTTTTTGTCATCACATTTCTGTTGAAATACACTGACTTCGTTTTAATTAATTTTGAAAATAACAAAGAATTTAGTAAAATAACTTTTGTCATTATTCTGATGTTTGGAATACAAATTAACATGAAATTTTGACGGAAGATTTTAATTTAGATCATTTTAGCCCTTTTGTTACTGGATTTCTGTTGAAATACACAACATTTGTTTCAATTAATTCTGAAAATCATTATCATCGTCATTTAACGTCCTTTGTCCATGCTGGTATGGGTTGGACAGCTTGACCAGCGCTGGTAAGCTGGGGAGCTGCACCAAGTTCCAGTCTGATTTGGCATGGTTTCTACAGCTGGATGCCCCTCCCAACACCAACCACTTTACGGAGATGTACCGGGTATTTTTACGTGGCACGATATGGGTGCTTTTATGTGGCGTCACATGGGTACTTTCACATGGACGCTGTCGCATGACGCCATACAGGCACTTTTATTTGACACCACACAGGTGCTTTCATGTGGCACCTCACAGGTGCTTTTTACTAAATTAGTGTTTGGAATATTAATTAATATGAAAGTTTGATGGAAGGTTTTAATAAAAATTTGTTTTAAAACATGAAGTTGCTACCATAGAGAACCAGGGGTAACCTCAGGTGGGTTGGCATCAAAAGGGTTAATAAATCGTTATCAACCTGGACAAACCTCAGGTCAGCTCCAACAGATCTACAATCAGAAGCGTTCCGGTCATCATTATCCAGTTCCCTTCTCAGACATTTCATGTCTATGACTAAAACCATGCTAGCCAATGCAAGTCCTTTGTTTTTCAAGATGGTATGATGTAATTCGAAGGAGAGGGGGGGGGGTCACTACTATTTCTAGCAATTCAAGTGACCACATAGAAGCCACTTTCCTGGCTATTGTTCTTTTTCACATTGTTTCCATTCCAAAGTGCAAAGACAGAAAAAAAGAAAAGGAAAATGCCAGCTGTTTTCAGCCACAAATCAAAGATGAAAAACATGTTCCATTTTCTGTTCCACATAATATTCGTTTAGCCTGATGTCGACCACAAACAGACTTACAAACTTAGGATCAAACAAACATTCCAACTGTGACTACTGACCCCTACCTCACCCGGGACAACATTATGAACTGAGATCATCCTGTTTTTTTTTTTTTGGCGAGGGGTGGGGTAACATCTACAACACCATAGGCAGAATTGTCAGGGTATTGGAAAAAATAGTTGAACCCTTTAGCTTTCAAACCGGCCATATCTGGCCTCAATATTCTACCAGATTTATGTTAAAACAGGCCAGAAAGACCTTTCATACCTGTCCTAAAATGTCATTCTAAAAATAAGCAATCACATCATGAGAATCTCTTAGCTACAAGAGAATGCAAGAATAACTCAAAACCTCAACCACAGGGTTCTGGGTTCAGTCTCACTCTGTGGCACCTTGGCCGAGTTTCTTCTACTATAGCCTCAGGCTGACCAAAGCCTTGTGAGTGGATTTGGTAGACGGAAACTGAAAGAAGCCCATCATATATATTTATAAGTATGTGTGTGTATATGTTTGTGTGTCTGTGTTTGTCTCCCCCACCCAACATCGCTTGACAATCGATGCTGGTGTGTTTACGTCCCCGGAATTTAGCGGTTCGGCAAAAAAAGAGTCCGATAGAATAAGTATTGGGCTTACAAAAGAATAAGTCCTGGGGGGCGATTTGCTTGACTAAAGGCGGTGCTCCAGCATGGCCACAGTCAAATGACTGAAACAAGTAAAAGTAAAAATGAATATGTTATTGGATGTGCAGAATAGTTTTGTAACACATCCATTTGATATACATACATTATATATATATATATATATATATATATATATATATATATATATAATGTATATATATATATATAATGTATATATATATATAATGTATATATATATATATAATGTATATATATATATATATATATATATATATATAATGTATATATATATATATATATATATATATATATAATGTATATATATATATATATATATATATATATATATATATATATATAATGTATATATATATATATATATATATATATATATATATAATGTATATGTACCTATATGTGCTGTTAGGTGTGTGTATACATATACATATATAGAGACCTAAATTAAATAGTGCATGACTGACAACTGCTGGTCGCATTCTAAGAATGTCATCTAATAACTTAAACAATAACCTGACATTTTTTTTTATTAACGTAGCCTGCCACAGTGGTTGGATGGCACATCATATATAAATATTTATATATATATATCTCATTATATATGCGTATGCATGTATGTCTCTGAGTGTGTGTGTGTGTGTGTGTGTGTCAATGTGGAGGCACGCCTGCACACGTGCATGTGTCTGCGTATGCATGCATGTAAGCATGTCCATGACTCGTAGAGGTCTTACACTTTCTCCTCATTTGGTTGCAGTCTACCTTATCTCGTACATACAGTAACGCTAACAACTTTGCTGCTGTGCTATGTCTCACAATGTAGACCAGGTCACCAGCACAAAGGAGGCTGTCTTATATTTTGAGGACGGAAGTTTATGTTTGGAGGAACTGCTCTACAAAATGGTAAGCCTATGATTCAGCCTGCAGAGTATAGATCTCATTTGTATATCCTAGATGTAGATTGTCTTTTTTTTTGGCGTGGTATTCCTAAGGCTCTTACAACCCCTTCGATAGTCATTGACTCTTCAACGATTATTGAAAAGGTTGCAAGACACAATGAAAATCTTAGAAGAAATAAATTAGTAAATGAGTGGATATCATAAATGAGTGTGTTAAATATAAGGCACTAAAAGAGAATGACTCTCCCCAGACACAATAAAATATGCTTCAACACACGAATTCACATAAAGAATCTTGCAAACCAAATACAAAAACGAAACATATATATATATATATATATATATATATATATACACACATACAGTGAAACAGTACTATAGTGTAAAATTATTGACTGCTATTTCCAGTAAACATTGGTGCCTAATTGTACCACTATTCTATATTTGTATTTATTTATTTATGTATGTATGTATATATAAACTATGCTTATATACACACACACATACATATCTATGAATGTATGTATGTACAATATGCATACATACATAAAGTAAATACAGGGATAAGGGAAAAACAGAAGAAAAGAAGGAAAGAAGGAACAGATGGATGGATAGCCACAGAGAGAGAGGGAGAGAGAGAGAGGGAGAGAGAGAGAGGGAGAGAGAGAGAGACAAACAGACAGACAGAGGTGAAACTGTTATGAAGCTTATTAGGCTTCCTATGAAGGAACTACATATCTTACACAGGAAAAGTAAAATTTATCGAATTAAAGAATTTATTATTAGGGTCACACATATTTTTGTCAGTTTAATAGGTTAAGAGGAAACTAGGGGACAGTGTTACTCTTTTTGCAGACAACAGGGGTGGGTGGGTTCAATTTTGTTATAAGATGATAAGGGTGGGAGAGGGACAGTACATATGACCTTTGCAAACATTTCTTCCTGAATCAGCAAAAATTAATGCAGTTTGTAATTGATATCCAGTTTGTAAATTAATATGTCGGATTCAAGTAGGGAAAATCCCCGAGGAGGAAATACCAGAGGGATACAGTTCAGGGGGAAAGAATGACTGGGAGGTGAAATATAATCTGGAATAACGAGAAACAGAAGCAAGAGAGATGAATGTATTGAATAGATTTGTGATGGAGATGATAAGCAGCTCGTGTGATGTGCATGAAAATACTAACAGTGTGGTTGCTATTGGTAACGATTGAGTAACCCTTTTACATTTGCTTCACCTTTTCGTCTGTCTGTGTGTCAGTCTTTCTCTCTCTCTCTCCTTCATCACTATAACCATCACATTAGCCTCTGCACTCCCAAACTATGCTTACCCTCCTTCAACATTAAACACCTCAATGCATTCCCCCAGTATAAAGTCGGTAACTCTTTGGGACAAGGAAATAATAAAGAAGTTCTCTACTTGCTCCAGCCAACCGTTTTTCAAAGCAAGGCATAACAACCCCATCAATGTCCTGTAATATGGCAAGACTGTAAGTAGGTAACACCAGGAGATTCATTTGTAGTGGTCTACATAGCTAGATAGTTGAATGAACTGCTTTGCAAGAAAGATTATAGAGTAACCTCCCTTTTCTAAGTTTCCCGAAGCGTCTGTGTCATGAGACGTGACTCTTAATTCTTCAAGAAGCTTAGCGTTTCTCTTGGAAGTTTCTTAGAATATGTCTAGCTGTTCCATTAATAAAAACAGCTTGTTGGCCCAGCTCTTTGCTTCTTAGTCGATGAAACCGTTCACATCATTGCTATGTCCATCTATTCCTCTACGCCACATGACTGAAAACCACCACTTAGCTGTTATTTCTACATTTCCAATCTCTGAACTTTCTTGCATAGATTACTTCATTCAACTAGATTCTACATTTTGATTCTATGATTCTATGTATCATCATCGACCAACAAATAAAATATATTTCTATGTAGTAAATCTAATTGTAAGAAGGAATCATAACACCGTACACTTCACCTCAGCGGGCATCACAGCATGGTACCAGCCACTTAGCTATAGATAAGTACTATAAAGCACTAAAGATCCCCAAGCTGTAAGGATAGTTATTTATTTACAGGCAGATGAAATATACCAGAATTTGGTCCATCCCCCTTAGGTGTAGGTAAGCAACACAGCTTGGTACAATCCATCTAATTGTAAGAACGTACCTCAGTATGGTACAGAGTGCAGCAGAAAAACCTCTCATATCTTACATAGCCATTAGTGTGGCGCTAATTAAGTTAGACAGGTGGTAATGGTGTTTTCATATAGCTTATGTTTTGCAGTCTTCTTTCATTCACTATCATGGTTTGAAAGGATGAAAATTCTGTGTTTGTCGTCAAAACATTTATCAAGCATAGTAAATCTACAAAGGTATTTTTGCTGTACCCTGTACAATTTACTATTCTGCTCCATAACACTCTAGTCTGCACCATTCTCTACCTGTGCACTCAAACCAGAAACCGATTCCACAGAATGTTATGGAGGATCTCAAGGCTGACGCTGGTTACAATAGTGAGACACAGCATCATTTTGACAAAGTAGCGTACCTTTATCAGAAACAGGTCACAGCAGTTATACATTCTTTATAGAAAAATATGTGTATAAAAGATTATACACACTCCTCAAGCATATTTTAATGGGAAGTTTAATGCTTCTGCATGAAAAGCTATGAATATACCAGTTAGATATCAATTATGTTTGTGCATTTGTATGAATGATTTGTATGTATGTATGTATATTCATTCTTTCATTTGTTTCAGTCATTTGACTGCAACCATGCTGGAGCACTGCCTTTAGTCAAACAATTTCACTGCAAGACTTATTCTTTGTAAGCCTTGTACTTATTCTATTGGTCTCTTTTGCCGAACCACTAAGTCACAGGGATGTAAACACACCAACATCAATTGCATATGTGTGTGGGTGTATGTTTGTGTGTCTTCTGAAACAATGTCACTAGGTCTAGCGGTCTTCACCGGAGAAGTCTGAGCTGGACAGTGTCCACAGAAATCTCATCAGCGAAGCAAACCATTTCGTGTTTACGCACTGATCAAGTTAGCAAGGACCCTTTCACAGAAATTGTGAGTAACAAACATTATATTTGTTATGTAAAACACAAATAATCTGTAGCATTTGAGGAGAGCCTCATGTCAGATCTGTGTTGTCAAGGAAACAATCAGTGTTGTCAAGGAAACAGTAAGCAAAGAATCATTTTGTTAAGGAAATGGTCTGTATTGTTGAAGTAACCTGAGAATGCTAAATTCTTCTCCACTGGTCTTGTACATTCCATCAGAGATCACATTTGAGGTGGGCATGATAAACTTGATTAGAACACAACGTAATGACCACTCCTACAGACCTTATGTCTGTTGTCTTCTGACCCACGATAGAACTGTTGTAATCTAATCTGAAGCCATGCAGTCATTTGAGAAGGAATTCTAAATATGTAATTGCTAGAGTAATGAACACAACATGAATAAATGATTACAAGGATACATTTTAAAGTTCACAAATTTGGATGAAAAAGATTTGAGCCAATGAAAACCACTGCTAAATTTTTTATTCTTTCTTTTTCCTTAACATGTGCTTGTAAGAACGGAGTTAACCGATTCTATCTCCTCTATTACTTGAATGGTACTTTATTTTAACCATTCCCTTGAGGGATGAAGGGCAAAGTTGTATCTTAAGCAAGATTTGAACTCAGATTATAAAGTGCCAGAAGAAATGCTGCAAGGCATTTTGCCTGACAAATTAATGGATCTATCTATCTAATAATAATAATAATAATAATTTCTACTATGGGCACAAGGCTTGAAATTTTTCAAGAAGGGGGCCGGTCGAAAAGCTCGATCCAGTATACAACTGGTACTTAATTTATCAATCCTAAAAGGCAAAGTCAACCTCAGTGGAATTTGATCTCAGAATGTAGCGACAGGTGAAAATACCACTAAGTAATTCATCCAGTGTGCTAACGATTCTGCCAGCTCACCACATGGCTGTGATGCTTCCATACTACTTCTACTCGTGATCAGAGGTGCACCTATCGTCAGCCACTAAGGGACATACTCAACAGGTGACGGTCAAGCAGCTGACATGCAAATCTGTGGTATTGAGCAGAATATTTGCTATTATCATTAACCCTTTTGATACCAACTTGGCTGATAATGAGAATATCTGAAATAAACTCATCTGCTCTCACAAACGGAAATACTAAAAATGAATCCGACTGCTCTCAAAAATTAATTTTAAAAAACTGGAAAAATAATCCAGAATCCTTGTCTGGTACCTGATTGATCCCAATGGTAGTCATGGAATGTGAAGGTGGGTGTGCGGGCCGTGTTTGTAATGCTGTGTGTGTGTCGTCTGCAGTGGGAACAGGGACAGTTTTCTCTATGAAGGCCTTTTTTAGTCTATCCACTGACATAGTGTCTTTACGACCATTAAGGTCTATAATGAAAAATTTATCCATGCATGAAAGAAAACAGTGCTGTTAATGGATGTTTAATATCATCGTTGTGCATAAAAATGTGAGTCCTTCAAGGCAGAGCTAGAAATGCAATTGTCAAGCAGGTAAGAGGTTTTAAACGGGAGCAATATATTCAAAATTGGTAAAACGAAGAATTGTCAAGGATAAATTAAATTTATTATTGTTACTGAATATGTTAGTGTTATTAAATTTCTAGACGGTTTTGCTGCCATTTGTTTATGTAGTTTGATTTCTTTATCCACCAATTTCTGCTAAGATAGAGACGCAGAGTTTATACAGCTGGATGCCCTTCCTAACGCCAACCACTCCGAGAGTGTAGTGGGTGCTTTTACGTGCCACCGGCATGAAGGCCAGTCAGGCGGAACTGGCAACGGATGGAATTTGAAAACAATAATAATAATAATAATAAGGTGGCAGTAATAATAATTGTTTTTACTATTGACACAAGGCCTGAAATTTTTGGGGAGAAGGATAGTTGATTACGTCGACCCCAGTGCTCAAGTAGTGCTTATTTCATCAACCCCTAAAGGATGAAAAACAAAGTCAACCACAGCAGAATTTGGACCCCTAATGAAAAGGCAGGTGAAATGCTGCTAAGCATTTTGTCTGGCATGAAAATGATTCTGTCTGTTTGCAGCTTTATAATATAACATCATGTGGTGGTCATGTGATTGAGCAGACTCAGATGTTGTTATACATCACTCATCACAATGCGCTTTGCATTGTTTTAGCTTTCGAATGACATCACCCTGCTGGCAAGGCAAGCAGACCAACATCTCGCCTGATCAGGGGAGATGTTCTCCATCACAGGGTTAGCTATTTACAGTTGAGTGGATTGGAGCAACATGAAATGAAGTGTTTTTTGGTCAAGAACACATTACACGGCTGGTTTGGGAATTGAAACCATGATCTCATGATCATGTGTACAACACACCTAACCACTAGGCCACGTGCCTTCACATACTACAATATAATCCTTTCTATTAGAGGCACAAGGCCTGAAATTTGAAGGGAGGGAGCTAGTCGATCACATCGACCCCAGTACTTGACTGGTATTTAATTTATTGACCCCAAAAGGATGAATGGCAAAATCAACCTCGGCAGAAACTGAATGTAGCGCTAACGAATTACCGCTAAGCATTAAGGCTAGCTCACTGTCCTTTTAACATAATATAATAATATAATGTTAGGCATTGTAAATCAAGGAGATATATCTAAAGTGTTAGCTATGTTACTTTCTCTTCACAACACAATAACATGCATTTAAATTTTGCTCGTTTTTTCATATAAAACCTCAACCCACTTTCTTCTCACCACCTGTCTCTCTGCATCAATAGAAAATGAAAATGTGAGAGAGAGTGGGGGTGGGGTGGAGAAATGAAAGGTGATATGTAACAATAACACTTGTATTTATTTTATCTAAAATATTCTCTGACAAGAAACGAAGTTAAATATATATTATCAGGTAAATAAAACTGTGCCTTGGAATAAATTCAGAGTCATTAGAGCATCAGATAAAATGCTTTGTGGTGTCCATTGCAGCTATTTGAGGCCCGAGTTCAAATCAAAGCAAGGTCAACTTTGTTTTTCGTTATTTTGGGGGTTGATAAATATATTACCAGTCTGCACAGAGACCCTGGGAGTGGATCAGACATGTCCTCAGTTGAGATCGAGAAAGTGACTGTATGGTGGCACTGAAATGGTAACCCGAGGGGAAAAGAGCAGCAGGGTACCCTAAAACCATATTGTGAAGGACCATTGACAAGGGAAGGAGATGAGAATGGTGGAGGAGCAGGAATGATACCAGGACAGTAGCAGAAAACAGCTGGTTAGAGAGATTGTGTTGTGGCCTTATGTACCTCGTGGTATGGGGAGAACTAACTAACTAACTAACTAACTAATTAGTCCAGTGCAGGGGTTGGTCCTTTCATTCTCTGTTGATAAGGAACTTGATGTGGCCAGACCTAGAGAATGATGAGCTCTCTTAAGTTTTAAAATTTCCAGGGTGCACCATATGTTACAATGATCCCTTATGATTGTAGCTGGAGGTCAGGGCCCCAAGGTAAAAATACAATAATTATTAGGGTGCCAATACAGCATGAATTGTGAAAATATATAAATACGTGTGTGTGAGCATGTATGTATGTGTGTTTATATGTGTATGTTTATGCCTGTGTCTGTATATATATTGTTTGTTTGTTGGCACTCCGTCGCTTACGATGTCGAGGGTTCCAGTTGATCCGATCAATGGAACAGCCTGCTCATGAAATTAACGTGCAAGTGGCTGAGCACTCCACAGACACATGTACCCTTAATGTAATTCTCGGGGATATTCAGTGTGACACAGTGTGACAAAGCTGACCCTTTTGAATTACAGGCACAACAGAAACAGGAAGTAAGAGTGAGAGAAAGTTGTGGTGAAAGAGTACAGCAGGGTTCGCCACCATCCCCTGCCGGAGCCTCATGGAGCATTTAGGTGTTTTCGCTCAATAAACACTCACAACGCCTGGTCTGGGAATCGAAACCGCGATCCTATGACCGCGAGTGCGCTGCCCTAATTACTGGGCCATTGCGCCTCCACTGTATATATATATATATATTTGTAAATAGTGAGGGATTACTCCAAATTTTTATTGGTTCACTCTGAGTTAGGTATTCAAAATAGGTTATTCAAGTTAAAATATAAATCCAATAATATTCTAATAAGATAAGAATTTAGAGATATATTCTGTTGGATAATTCTGAATATATCACCTAAACCATATATCATATATGTAATAACGGAGTAAGGGATTCTGTAATGGTGATGCAACTGGATTTACATAGTGGGGACACAAATGGGTTATACAGGGGAGGGGACACGAATGGGAAACATAGCAGTGAGGACATAACTGGGCCACATAGCAAAGGCAAAACTTGATTGCAATGTGGGGACACAGGTGGGTTATATAGAGGGGACATGACTGGGTCATATAGTGGTGATGCAACTGGAATATATAGTGGGGCTACAACTGGGTGACATAGTGGGGAGGCAACTGGGTTTTGTAGCAGGGAAACAACTGGGTTATACAGCAGGGACCTAACTGAGTTAAGTAGCAAGGACACAACTGGGTTACCTAATCCCGATTATGTAACACAAAAGGGTTACATAATCGGGATGCAAGTGGGTAACATAGTAGGGACACAACTGGCACAATGACTGAGTTATTTAATGGTGAAACAGTTGGTCTAAATGAGGGCAACGCAAGCGACTTGCATAGTGGTGGTCCCACAACTGGGGTTGCGATTTTGGCACATGGGGTTTGTGTTATGATAAAATATATGAGTCACGTAGTCACGCGATAGCGATATATCTGCTGCTTGATTGTGGCGCAACTGGATTACATAGCGACAGCATAATTAAACTGCGATGGTTAAATTATTGCGTTGTATGATGGAACGTGGAATATAAAGAGCTGGAACAGGATATTACGAGGTACTTACATCGTCAAACACTAACGATTTCACTAATTAATTTCTCTGGATTGGTGGTACTTTATAAATGTTATTTGTTATTTCTTTTTTGTTGACCCCCAGAAGAGATGAACAGCAAAGATGGTGATAATGCGGATAATGGTATCGATGGTGGTGGTGATGATGGTGATGATGTTGCGGGTGGTGGTAGCACTGGCGGTGGTGATGATGGTGGTAGTGTTGATGGTGATGGTGGTGGTATTGATTATGATGATGGTGTAGACGTAGACAGTGGTGACAACAATGATGATTGTGATGGTGGTGCTGGTAGTGTTGGTGAAAGTAATGGTGGTGGTGATGATGATAGTGGTACTGATGGTGGTGTAGAAGGTGGTGGTGGTGGTGGTGGTGGTAGTTGCGGCATAAAAAGTACCCGGTACACTCTTTAAAGTGGCTGGCATTTAGGAAGGGCGTCCAGCTGTAGAAAGCAAGCCAAAGCAGACATTGGGGCTTGGGGGGCAATCCTTTGGCTTGCCTGCTCCTGTCGAAGTGTCTAACACTAAGCCAGCATGGAACAGACACATGATGATGGTGAAGACGGCGATGACTCTGATGACGACGACTATTATGATGGTGATGGTGACGACTATGAAGGTGATGATGATGACGACGACTATGATGGTGATGATGACGACGACTTTGATGGTGATGACGACAACGACTATGATGGTGATGATGATGACGACGACAACGACTATGATGATGACGACGATGACAACAACTATGACGATGACGATGATGACTATGATGGTGGTGATGATAATTATGACGAAGATGATGATGGTTTTCCTTAACTATCTAATCCAATATGTACCTTTTTCTCATATATTGTGATGGACAGGTTCCTCCTATGCTGAATTTTCATAGAAATTACTAAAAGCAAGAACTTAGATAACAAAATTCTTCTGAATTTGGACCCTGGTCTTCGACTTTCGCCCTCGGTCTCCTACTACAGCCTTGGATTAACCAAATCTTTCTGGGTGGGTTTGGTAGACTGAAACTGATAAAAGCCCATCATTGTGTGAGTGTGTGTGTGAATCTAGGCATGCATTGTATATGTGTATGTATGCATGTGTGTGTGTGTGTGTCCTTGTCTTGATGTCACACAATACTTGTAAATAAGCATCACCATACAACAAGTGGTGTTGTTCATTTCCAATCTTCCATGAAAACATGTCTGGCCATGAAGTGGGGGGGGAACAGGTGAGAGTGGGGACAGGAAGGGCATCCAGCAGTGGAAAAATCTGCCTTAACAAATTCTCTCTGACTCATGGGACAAAGGATGGTAAAGGCAATCATGGGATGAAGAATAGTAAATGATGGTGATGACAACAATGATGATGATGATGATGATGGTGATACTGGAACTTGTCTCATTACCAGTTGCATTCTCTCCTCATTAGTAGCCTAATGTTTTCACTCATATTCTTAATCCCAGCAAAGATCATTCTTTGAAAACATGTTCAACCATTTAGCATTTAACCCTTTCATTACCATATTTCTGTTGAGATGCTCTGTGTTTCTTTCAATTAATTTTAGATATAACAAAGAGTTTAGTAAAATAACTTCGTTATCATTAAGCTAGTGTTAGGAACATAAATTGTGATTAAAGTTTGGTGGAAGATTTTAATTCAAAACTTATGAAAACAAGACATTTGTACTACAGAGCCAGAGGCGGTTTCAGCCAGGTTGGCAACGAAAGGGTTAAGAGAAGCTATTTGAGAAAGGAAGAATGATTTTATTGCTGCTGAAGTCATCTTCACCTTTCATATCTTCAACATCAATATTAATGGGACCTGTGGAAATTCCACAGAGCGAAAAAGATTAACCCTTCTGTTACCATATTTCTGTTGAGATGTTCTGTGTTTCTTTCAATTAATTTTAAATATAACAAAGAATTTAGTAAAATAGCTTAGTTATTGTTAAGCTAGTGTTAGGAACATAAATTGTGACTAAGGCTTGGTGGAATATTTTTATTCAAAACTTATGAAAACAAACATTTGTACTACAGAGCCAGAGCTGGTTTCAGCTGGGTTGGTATCAAAAGGGTTAAACTGGCAGTATCCAGCCAAAATATTCCACCTGTTTTATGTTCAAACTGGCCATATCACGCCTTTCACACCTACCCTACAATGTCATTCTAAAAGTAAACAATCGCATCATTGAAATTTCCAATCTATAAGATAATGCAGGATTAATTCAAAACAATGTGGATTAATAAGGATTACATTTAACAGAATAATCTGAATGCGAAAGGGCTAAATAAGTATTTCACTTCTTTCGGTCATTAGACTGTGGTCATACTGGAGCACTGTCTTGAAGAATTGTTTAGTTGAATGAATCAACCCCAGGACTTGTTCTCTTGTCAAACCTGGTACTTGTTCTAGCGCTCTCTCTTTGCCAAACCAGTAAGTTACAGAGACACAAACAAACCAACACTGGTTGTCAAGCAATGGGAAATGGGGAGAAACACAGAGACAAAGATACACACACAACTATCTATCTATCTACCTACCTACCTGTCTATCTATCTACCTACCTACCTGTCTGTCTGTCTATCTATCTACTTGTCTGTCTACCTACCTGTCTGTCTATCTATCTACCTATCTGTCTATCTATCCGCCTATCTATCCGCCTATCTATCTGCCTATCTATCTCTCTGTTTATCTATCTATCTCTTTGTCTATCTGTCTCTCTCTCTCTATCTACCTACCTACTGTACCTATCTCTCTCTCTTTCTCTCTCTCTATTGATCTATCTATATCTATACATATATCGTTGCTATTATGCAAAAGTGTCATGAGTCCAAAACATTGCTTTTTCAGAAAACGAAAAAATAGTTTCACAATTCCATAGTAAAACCGTTGTACTACGCTTTGACAATTTTTGATATCTTGGCATCTGAAGCTGCTGGAGATACGATAGCCTGACCAAAAGAACCAACTATTGCAAACAAAAATAAATATTGCAAAAAAAACCCGCATAGCAATGACATCTTTCATTTCTTAGTTGTTTTTGGTTGTTAGACTGTGGTCAGCTGGGTGGGGCAATGCCTTGAAGAATTTTTTAATTGAATGAATTTACCCAAGTACTTTTTATTTTTCCTTAAACCTGGTATTTATTCTATTAGTGTCTCTTTACCGAACTGCTAAGTTGTCAGGCAGTGATGGGGGGGGGGGGACAAACACAAAGACACACACACACCCAAACAAACACACAACAGGCCTCTTTCAGTTTCCATCTACCAAATCCACTCACAAGGCTTTGGTTGGCCTGAGGCTATAGAATAAGACACTTGCCTAAGATGCCACACAGTGGGACTGAACTCAGAACTGTGTCGTTGGGAAGCAAACTTCTTACCACACAGCCAAGGCTGCACCTATCTGTGTATTGTACCTGGTTTAAATATTTCATTTCACAGGTAAATCAAAACCTTTCTAATCACACAGTGCACTCTTTCTTACAGTACCCCCCCCCCCCCCCCCACTGTGAGCTTACAACACGTTTAAAATAACAAGGTTGTACTGAGTTTAACCATTTTTATACCAACCTACCTGAAACCACGCCTGCTCCAATGATATAAGCTTCCTGTTTTAACCCTTTCGCTACTAACCCAGCTGAAACCGCCTCTGGCTCTGTAGTACAAATGTCTTGTTTTCATAAGTTCTGAATTAAAATCTTCCACCAAACCTTAGTCACAATTTATGGTCCTAACATTAGTTTAACGATAACTAAGTTATTTTACTAAATCCTTTGTTATATTTAAAATTAATCAAAAGAAACACAGAGCATCTCAACAGAAATACAGTAACAAAAGGGTTAGATATCAAATGATTCATAGTATATATAAAAATTATCTAAATTAAAACTTTCTATCAAAAGTTCATGTAAATCTATTTTCCAAATATCAACTTAATATAACAGTTCTTTTATTAAATTCTTCTCAAAATAAATACGATAACAAAAAGGTTAAAGTGAACTATATTACAACCTTCCATCAAAGTTTTATGTTAATTTGTGTTTCAAACACCAGCTTAATAATAAGTTATTTTACTAAGGCACATGGCTCACGATCGTGAAGTTGTGAGTTCGATTCCAGACCTGGCTGCATGTGTTCTTGAGCAAGACCCTTTATTTCATGTTGCTCCAGTTCCCTCAGCTGTAGAAATGAGTTGTGACATCACTGGTAACAAGCTGTATCATGGCCTTTGCCTTTCCCTTGGATAACATCGGTAGTGTGGAGAAGGGGAGGCTGGTATGCATGGGCGACTGCTGGTCTTCCTTAAACAATCTTGCTCGGACTTGTGCTTCGGAGGGTAACTTTCTAGGTGCAATCCCATGGTCAGTCATGACCGAAGGGGGTCTCCTCCTCATTTTACTAAATTCTTCATTATTTTAAAAAATCAATTGAAACGAAGGCAGTGTATTGCAACAGAAATATGGTAACAAAAGGGCTAAACCTTTTGTAGGGAAATGACTAATCAATAGGAAATTGTAAGGGAATTTAGTCTTAAGTGTTGCTCAAGACAACATTTCTTAAATCTCTATTGGGATGTCTGATGGATTAAGTACAGCAAAACCTTTTAAAGACAGTTTTCAGATTGTTTAACTCTTTCATTACCATATTTCTGTTGAAATACTTTGCCCTTAATTAAATTAAATTTTTTAAAATAATGAAGAATTTTAGAAAAATAAAATTTTCATTATTGATCTGGTGTATGGAAAAGGATTAATTCGTATCACCTTAAATCAGGAAGCTTATGCTATCGAATGAAAGGTAGTCTCAGTTGGAATGGTACCAAGAGGGACAATCTCTCAAGAAATTTGCCACAAGAAAGCACTTGTGCCAGTGCCGGGTAAAAAGCACCCATGCCGGTGGCACATAAAAGGCACCCAGTACACTCTGTAAAGTGGTTGGTGTTAGGAAGGGCCATAAAAACCAAGCCAAAACCGATGACTGGGGCCTGGTGCAGCTCTCTGGCTTACCAATTCCAGTCTCACCATCTAACCCATGCCAGCTGGGAAAACAGACATTAAATGATGATGATGATGATGATATGTAGCACCATTAATTCAGACATGTCTTTTTCTCTCCATTTTTTCCCCCTCTCTCCATCTGTTTTCTTTCCTCATTCCTTTTTGCAGAAAAGCATAGGATCAAGATATTTAAGACTTCTTCCATTTTCCCTGAACATCAAACAAATACACACTGTTTGTTGTTCTTTCACCAATCTCTGTTTTTTTGTATACACACACACACACACATGCACACATATATATTATGTGTGAGTGTGTATGTATGTATGTGTGGGTATTTACTTTTTGTACAGCCTGGTACTTACTCTATTGCTCTCTTTTGCCAAACTGCTAAGTTACAGGGACACAAATGTACCAACACCAATTGCCAGGCAGTGATGGAGGACAAACATGGACATGAACACACACATTACAATGGGCTTCTTTCAGTTTCCATCTATCAAATCTTCTCATAAAGCTTTGGTTGGCCTGAGGCTACAGTAGAAGACGCTCACCCAAGGTGCCATGTAACAGGACTGAACCTAGAACCATGTGGTTTGGAAGCAAATTTCTTATCACACAGCCACACCTGAAGATATATAACATTTTTTTCGGTTAGAAGATTCCCTGAGACATGGAATATATTCCAAGGATCCCTATAAATAAGAAGGTTCCAAAATGCTAGTATAAAGTGTAGGTAGAGGTTGCTGTTGACGCTGTCGTTTAGCCCAAAGTTTGCCACCTCAACTGAGCAGACTAATAGCCAAAGGCCTTCCAACTATGTCCATGCCATCTATCTTCTTGGACACTGTATTCCATGTACCATTCACTTTTTTAAAACTGTAGCGTGTGGTTTGAAAGGCGATTTGGCTGCACTGTCTAGCAAGTCAAACGACCCTATAGAGGCTGCCTCGTTGGCATGAGAGTGAAGAGGCAGGTGTGTGTATAGAGCATTGAGTGTAGAGGTGGGTGTTTATAGCAGACAGTTTAGAGTAAACAGTGAAGTAGATATTAGAGTACTAGGTGTCTGATGGCATCTACCATACTCATACATATATACATATATATCTATACACTCATACACACACACACACACACATATATATATATATATATATATATGCATACATACATGTGTGTGTATATATATATATATATATATATAGTCATATATGAATATATATATATGTATGCATATATGAATATATGTGTATATATATATATGAATATATATATATGTATGCATATATGAATATATGTGTATATATATATATATGAATATATATATATGTATGCATATATGAATATGTGTATATATATATATATATATATATATATATATATATATATATATATATATACATACACACACACACATATATATATGTAGGTTTGTAAGTATGTATGCATACACATTGTAATAATTATCCGTGTGTAATAACTGAAGAGAACGCAGTGTTTGTGTGTTTGTGTGTGGAGATAGATACGCACATACAAATACAGTCACATCTGTGGAGTAACCTACCTACATATATTAACACATTTATGCATACATACAAACACTATTTACCAGACAACTTATACTCAGCTACCCACGTTATAAGATATATGATATGTATGTAGTTACATGTATGCATGTACGTGTGTGTGTGTATATATTTACATACATATATAAATATGTATATATATTTACATATATATTTCTCTCTCTCTTTCTGTATATATATATATATATATATATATATATATATAATACACACACATCATATGTATTATGGGAGATAAACATTTGAGAGATCTACATATATATATATGTATATATATAACAAATATACGATTCTTGTACATATATACATACACACACACATATGCATGTATGTATGTATTATGCAAGTTCATAGAGGAACTAACATGTGGTTGCTCAACCTACTAGAAATAGCAGTTAAATCTTCTTCAAATCACACCCTACAGTTTTAAAAAGGACACGTTGATATCGGAGTCCGGGTGGAGAAAAAGCATGCATGGAACAGAAGAAAAAAAAATGCAAGGGCAGGATGGTCATATATGGAATTTCTTTGATGATAGGTCAGCTTAACCAGAGCTGACTTGTGACTAAACAACATTATATGTGTGTATATATATGTGTATGTATGTGTGTGTAGTGTATGCATGTATGTATGTGTAAATATGCACACATATTCACACGCCTAATTTGACATGACTCATAAGTCTGTCTTGACAGAGACACATGCAAACTGATTGACAATACATACATACACACCATATACACAAATACTGATATATATATATACATATATATATAATATATAGGCATGTATGTATGTACACGTATTTATTTATGATTGTCCTTGCTTTATTACATTTGAATGTTTTAACAGCTCCAGTTAGATTATATTCTGTCTCTGTTTGGCTCTCTCTCTCTTAGACAAAAATATCAATAATAATAATAATAATAATAATAATAATAATAATCCTTTCTACTAAAGACTCAAGGCCTGAAATTTTGGGGTAAGGGGATCGGTTAATTACACCAGCCCCAGTGCTCCACTAGTATTCATTCTATCGACCCCAAAGGGATGAAGGGCAAACTGTGGCAGAATTTGAACTCAGAACATAATGATAATAATGATAATAATAATAATAATTTCATTTATATCGGCCACAAGGGCGATGGATAAGAGGTACAATACAAAGACTTACATAAAGTGTGGGAGTTTAATGATAATAATAATAACAACAACAACAATTGATTCTAATTAAGGCATAGGGCCAATAATTTTCAGGGGAGAGGTAGGTCAGGCGATTTCATCGACCCCTGAAGTCCTAGATTGGTAAATAATAATTTATTATTATTATTATTATTATTATTATTATTCTTTCTACTATAGGTACAGGGGTTGAAATAAGGGGTGGGGGGAAAGCTAGTTGATTACATTGATCTCCCATACCCAACGGGTACTTTTATCTTAATGTCCCCTCCCGCCTCCGAAAGGATGAAATCAAATTTAATGATAATAATAATAATAATAATAATAATAATAGTAATCATCATCATCATCAGTAGTAGTAGTAGTATAACAACAATCCTAATGTTTCCTAACAATAAATATAATAATCCTCATTAATCCTTTAATTAACTAATCTTTAATCGATAGCTAATTGCTATGAGGATGACATGACTATTATTATTATTATTATTATTATCTCTACCAGTACATGTACATATAAACACAGTTACAGAAAGCTTCAGGTTAAACAAATACCACCAGCAAATCGTTAATTACTATAATTAATACTAATTATTGTGGTTGTTGTTGTCTTTGTTATTTATTTAGACAAAACACAATACTTAGGGTTGATTTATATATATTTTGGAAATTTTTTTTTTAATTTTGTTTTAATGTTGTGTGTGTGTGTGTGTGTGTGTGTGGAGTTGGTTTATAATTTGAAGACTCCAGCTTCTGAATCCATGCTCTGGTGTCTGTAAGAGATCCTAATTATATTTGTATATAATTATGCAATGACCACCCTGAAGAAAGGCATTTAAAATACCTGTATATACACAGATATGCGTGTGTATGTATATATATATATAGATGTGTGTATGTGTGTATATATATGTATGTGTGCATATGTATACACACACACATACATACACGTCTGTGTATGTATATATATAGATAGATAGATAAACAGTGGACAGATAGTGAGAGATAGATAGATAGATAGATATAGAGATAGATAGATAGGCTTAAACATACACACAGCCATATGTTAATAGGGATATGTTTGGTATGCCAAAGTCTATGTATGTACAAACGAATCTTGAAAAGGCGGACAGGCAGATAGGACGAAGAAAAAAAAAGAGAAGGAAGACGAAAGAAAGAAAGAACAGGTTCGCCATGGAACTCGTTTTTTTTTTTTCAATGTAATGAGTATCCGGAATAGAAAGTGACAATGGGTGGGAAAAAAAAAAGAATAAAAACGCAAATACCAGAAGACAGTTTGTTGCCTCTGGTCATTGAAAGTAACGTAGGGTGCCCCACGGCGGTGGCCAGAAGAGGTGGTTGTGATAGTGGTAGCTGGCAGAGTGGTGGTGGTGGTGGTGTGGTTGTTGTTGTGGTGGGGCCGTTGCGGTTTAGTTTGTGATCACGGTTATAGGACAATCGTCGTTATTTTGGTGGTGGAGCAGTTGTGCTGTTGGTTATGATGGTGGTGGTGGTGTCGACTACAGTGGTGTTATGCTAGGGCAGTTGTGGCGGTAGTTGAATGATAACAGGTCGTTGTTGTTATTAATCCCAGGTTAATCGTGATCGAGCAAAGGCGTTCCAGCCGTGACTACCCCCCCTTTTTTTGTGCATATTAAAGACATCATCCAAAATGTCGTTATGATCTGAGGGAGATTTGGTTTGTATTTCTAGCAAGATGAGAATCCCTTGTGGCGGTTTCTAGTGGTCGTGATGGCGGTGGAGCAGTGTGTTGTTGGTTGTAGTGTTGATGATGGAAGGACAGTTGTAAAGCTGATTATTGTTGTTGTTTAGCCACAGGTCAACCCAATGCGAGCAGATTTAGGATCGAAGGCAATCCAGCCACGGTCTTTCTGTATTTGTGGGATTATACCTAGGACTACCGAGGCATACGTGATCCAACAAGTCCTATCCTTTTCTAAAAATGAGTACGAGGGTGTACGTGTGAGTGGGGTTACGATTTGATGGATATTTAGCTGCTATTTCTAGCAAAAACATCGACTACCTAAAAGCTCTCTGAACGATCGTGATGGATTGCGGTGGTCGTACGATGGGGGTGGGGATCATTATATTTTTAACCCAGCCAACAACTAAACTAGGATGTCCAGTAATTATCATCAAAATATATGAGCG
The DNA here is from genome assembly GCF_046866305.1 of Octopus bimaculoides. Classification (NCBI taxonomy): domain Eukaryota; kingdom Metazoa; phylum Mollusca; class Cephalopoda; order Octopoda; family Octopodidae; genus Octopus; species Octopus bimaculoides. The sequence continues at coordinate 31,767,096 of NC_142952.1, read as the reverse complement.
ATACGTTAACCAAAATTAGTAATTAGCTTCTAATTACGATATCTTTATTTGCCACAAGGGCAACCGATAAGGGGCATTACTAATTAACTTAATAATCACGATAGGTTTATTTGCCACAAGAGCAACAGATACGCATAAGGGACGAAGCACACAACAAATAACATTAATTAAAAAATACTTAAGGGTCCAAACATTTGGGACCCCCTTTTTTTTTTGTCCTCACCTTGACTAGTTTACCATCGATCTGAAGAGTCTTCATGGTAAAATCAACTCCGATTGTGCTGCCGTGTTTCTCCAGATATGTCCCAGACTTGAAGCGCTGCACCACACAGGTCTTGCCAACACCAGCATCGCCGATTAGGACGATCTTGAACAAGAAATCAAACGAGTCATCTGGGTCTAAATGTGAATGATACGCCATCGTTGCAACAATAAAAAATAATTAATTAAAAATATAAGCCTTGATGTGTGATGTCTGTCCGTATATATCTAACCAGACTGTCTCTTTTTCTTTCTCTATATATATTCTTATTATCCTTATTTCCTTCGAAGTCCCACCCCGATACTATCGGTCCTCGTTCGCTGCCTTCGTCATAGCCAGCCACTTGCAACTTGGTCTGTCTCTTTAAAAATAATATATTTATATACACCATGTATTGAGTGCTTTTCCCTTTCGTTTGTAAACATACACGTATATAGATTACTGCACTTCTCTCTCCATATATTCTTCTTTGTGTGTATGTGTGTGTATATATTGACAGAGATGGGTAGACTAGTAGATCGGGTGTATGTAGAGGTATTGGTATATAATATATAAATATATATATGTGTGTGTGTGTGTGTGTGTGTATTGTATGTATGTATAAATGTAGGTATGTATGAGCGGCTAGGTTAATGTCCAGAACAGTAGCAGCAACACAATCAAGTGCGTGCTGGAATCGAAATGACACACACGAAACCTGCTACGCGTCTTCCCTCTCATACACACACACACTCGCTCTGTATGAAGGTGCGCGCGTGCGTATTTGTATGCGGGTATATGTATGTGTGCGTCTCTCTCTGTCTTTATGCGTTTGTGTGCATTTATATATGTGTACGAACAACTATATGCGTGTGTGAGTGTGTGTGTGTGTGCATTTATATACGTATGTGTATTTATGAACAGCTATATGTGTATGTGTGCGTGTATAGTATGTAGGTATGTGTTTATATGTATGTGGGTGTGCGTTACACAAAAGTATGTGTAAGTGTAGAAACCGGAAGTGACGTAAGCGCAGCATCAGCAATCACTTCCTTCAAAGGTTACCTGTCCCGCCGCAGGCTGTCTCGCCCTGACATTCTTTATCTCTTTATCTTCAATCCCCTACAGTAGCTGAAGATAAAATACCTTCCGGGTAGACGACGATTCTGGCGACACAGTTTCGATTTTCAATCGTAGCTATTTCAAAAAATAGTCCCTAGAATCGGTAGACATAAACGGATTGGATTATTCTCGTCCGTTTTAGTCTCCAGGGCAGGGTCCCCTGACCTTCAGAGTGTCTAGCCGAGATTACTAACACATGATGTGCTTCGTATGCGACTTTAATATCCGTAAATCGATGTCTGCAGAGAAAGCATGAGAAGGAAGAGAATTCTTAAGAGTGGACGTTCCGAGGAGGAATAATAACTGGACATGGTGTTTAGTGTGGAATATTGTGGATGAGAGGGTGGGTTAGAGGAATTGGTGTGAAAGGGTGCTAGCTCTGAGGAGCAGAGGGCATAAGATACTCGAACCCTTAATTAAAGTGGGGAACCTTTTCTGTATTTAAAGACTTCATCGATTTAAGCGAAATCGAATGCGGCTATCGTTCGCGCGCGCGAGCATACTTGGTTGTGGATCGGCAGAATCGTTAGCTTCGCGACATTTACGTTCTGAGTTCAAATTCTGCTAGGGTCAAACTTTACCCTTTAAAGGTCAATAATACAACCTGTCAAAATTTGGAGTTGGTTATCAATTAGCCCCTCTTTGCAAAATCTCAGGTCTTATGCTTAGTGAGGGTCCGGAAATGGTACATCCCAGTCACCCATTCTGATAAGATGGGTGACTGACAAAAACGGTTTGAGTGAAAGGCCCCACTCTAAGTATACGTCTGTAGAATGAAGAGCATGATTGAGGGCTTGTACCTTTGGTGGTCTGGGTAGTCCTGAATTTATGGGGTTCCTTAATCCTTTAGAGTTTTGATTAATCCGCTAAATGCAATGTTTATGCATTCACATTGTTATAAAATAATCCTACATTATTTCATAGCTTTAGGATTTCGATGGTATGGTTGTTTATGTTTAGAACTATATTGTAGGGTAGGTGTGAGAGGCCACATCTGGCCGATTTCAGCATAAAACAGGTAGATATGAATTACTTGTAGGCCCACGGTATATCGTTATACAACCAAAATATGCTACGAAGTATATCAAATGTTTTTGTGAGTCAATACCGTATATTACTGTGTTAGCAATGCATTTAAACCACGCAAGGTCATCTCTACAGATATTCTATAGAAATTATCGGCGAGAGTAAAGAATACGTACACCCAATGGTTAGGGCTAGGTTTAGGGCTTAGGATTAGGGTTAAGGTTAGGGTTTTTGTTACACCGAAAACAGGTGGTGTAGGTATTCTTTACCTCCACCGAAATTATAGCCAGCACTGGTTTTATAACGACGTTTTGTATCCGAGACGCAGTGGGACTGAACCCAGAACCATGTAACTAGGAAGCAAGCTTTTTACAACATTTCACCATCTTTTCCATTTCTCTCTCCTTATCCTTTATGTAAATCCTCACTCAAATTGCTGTCCGTCCGTGTGGTATCCTCCTCATCTATGCCCCTGTGACTAATAAAAGAAATTATTATTATTATAAAGCAAGCTGGCAGAATCGTTGGTACGCTGGGCAAAATGCTTAACACCCTTTTGTCCATCTTTACGTTCTGAGTTCAAATTCCACCGAGGCTGACTTTGCATTTCTTCCTTTCAGGGTCGATAAATTAAGGACCAGTGAAACACTGGGCTCAATGTAATTGACTAGACCCCTCCACCCCCAAATTTCAGACTTTGTGCATTTAGTAAAAAGGATTATTATTATTATTATTAGAAAGGCAGTGAGGTGGAAGAATGGTAAGCACGCCGGGCGAAATGCTTAGTGGTATTTCATCTGACGCTACGTTCTGAGTTCAAATTCCACCGGCGTCGACTTTGCCTTTCATCCTTTCCTGAGTTGATTAAATAAATACCAGCTATGCACTGGGGTCGATGTAATCAACTTAATCCCTTCCTCCAAATTTGAGGCCTTGTACCTCCAGTAGAAAGGATTATTATTATTATTATTATTAAAGACACGACTTTAGGTCAATGGAATGGTAGAATTTTTAGAGCGTGAGAAAAAGTGTCCTGCAACATTTGTTCAGGCTCCTCATGTTCTGAGTTCAAATCTCACTGAGGTCACCTTAGACTTTTATCTTATCAGGTCAATGATATAAAGTACCACTTGAGCAATAGTGTCCTCCTATCCCAAATTTCAGTTATTGTGTCTATATTAGAAAGAGTTGTCACTGCTCAAGATAAAACAAGGCAGAAGGTTGGCAAAATAGACAACATACCAGGTAAAATCCTTTGTCTTAATGTTCCGAGTTCAAATTCCACTGAGGTTGACTTTGCCTTTCTTCCTCTCGGGGGTTGATGACATATAAGCACCAGTCTAACTCTGGTGCTGGTGTAATCAACTTATCCTCTCTCCCAAAATTGCTGGCCTTGTGCCAAAATTTGAAACCAATTTTACAAATACCTGAGGCAGCAGGCTGGCAGAATCATTAATGTACGAGCTGGCAGAATCGTTAGCACGCCGGGCGAAATGCTTAGCGGTATTTCGTCTGCCATTACGTTCCGAGTTCAAATTCCGCCAAGGTCGACTTTGCCTTTCATCCTTTCGGGGTCGATAAATTAAGTACCAGTTACGCACTGGGGTCGATGTAATCGACTTAATCCCTTTGTCTGTCCTTGTTTGTCCCCTCTATGTTTAGCCCCTTGTGGGCTATAAAGAAATAAGAATAATTAGTGTACAATGCGAAATGCTCAGCAGCATTTTGTGTGTCTTTACATTCTGAGTTCAAATTCCACCAAGGTCAACTTTGCCTTTCATCCTTTCAGGGTCGCTAAATTAAGTACCAGTGAAACACTGGGGGTCGATGTAATGGACTTAGTGCCAAAATTTGAAACCATTATTATAAATAATGAGGAGATACATTTATTAATTTCAAACAAGCACAAAACTCCAATCTTCAAAGCAATAAACTCTGACTTTGATGCTCTTGCTGTAGTGTTCCAGCCACTTCAGGTAGGCCCCATGGAAGTCCTCCAAAGAATTTTAGTTAGCCCTTATTTCACACATTCTGTCCTTTTATGAATCCGAAGTTACTCTAGTGGTCGGTAAGAATTGGGAATGTGTATCATATATGGTGCATGGATGTCAGGAAATTATGTTTTGAGTATCAGATGTGATACACTGGACAGGTAAAGGGTTAAAATGATCAGGTGCTGTTTAGGACTGGGTCAACCCTGATAGAGTAGACATGTTACCAGAAAAAATACCCTTTGTCACTTACTTATCATATCTTGAACATCTCGTTTCTCTGGGCATTGACACATTAAAACATCAATGTCTAATAACTGACGTAGTCGAAGCCGACAAGATTATCCACCATCTTTCCATTGGCAACTTTAGACATCTCTTTGAATTCAATATCTCTGCCAAATACTTATAAAATCAAAAAAAACAGCACAGCACTCATGATTTTCAGAAACGTTTTTCACATTCAAAATTGTCGAAACATAGAATAAACTACCTTTGTTGGTTGTTAGCTGTCAGTACACTGCAGCCTTTAAAAATTCAATGATTACAAAATATGCCAACTCTACACCTGATGTACCTATACACCCTTCCTTTTTATGCTTCTTTTACTGTTCGTGTTTCTGTTTTATTCTGTGTACTCAGTATGTACATCGAGCTGTCATGGCTGCCTTTCTTCACTTGACCTATTGCTGCTTTCTGCCCCCTTTTCTACCTAGTTGTAGGGAACCTGAGCAGTGTATATAATGTATATTTTTAAAATAATTTCTTAATGATATTCTCCAGCTGTCTTATTCACATTCCTAAGCCCAGAATGGCCAATCTATAGAATAAGCAATCCACATTGGTTCTTAGCTGCCAGGACACTGCATCCTTCCATGCTTCCTGAAATTCACCAACACAAATCCTGATGTGCCTATACACCCTTTCCTCATTGTGGCTCTTTTAATATTCACTTTTCTTTCCTTTCGTGTTTTACTCTCTGTACAGTAATCTCTCGCCATGTCGTGGTTCACCTATAGCAGCAGTTTATTATTTAAGCTTACGTCGATTCCTCCATGGTGTTGTTTTGCATTTATAATAAATATATATATACAAATTATAAAAAAAATAATAAAAATAATATATACAGTACAGTACTGTTCCTAGGGAATAAGATGACAGGAGAACATCGTTAAAAAAAATATTTGTGAACTTCTTTTGTAAGATATTGGGGGTATGATCTGAAAGAGACTCAGCTGCTATTTCTAGCAGCTTCTGTTTCTACATAGATAAGAACTGTAGTTGGCTCACTAGAAACGATGTAGATGATTATGGCAAGCATGGTAGAATGAGCATTTGATAAGAATATGGAACTCTGTAGAACGGTAATGTGTGGTTAGCAGAGCATGACTAAACGATAATTGAGACTGGCAGATAATATAATAGGAAGACTGATATGAGAAAATGCAAAAATTAATAGATTTAAGACAAAAATAGACTTGCTGCTGTTGTTTAGCCATGGGTCAGTGAGAGCAAGTGGCCTTGTGGTTAAGTCATTTGCTTCACAAATTCTAAGGTCATGGGTTCAATTTTTGTTGGTGTGTTGTGTCCTTGAGCAAGGCACTTTATTTCACATTGCTCCATCAGTCCACTCAGATGGCAAAAATGAGTAGTACTTGTATTTCAAAGGGCCAGCCTTGTCACACTGAATTTCCCTGAGAACTATGATAAACATATGCGTATCTGTGGAGTACTCAGCCACTTGCACGTTAATTTCATGAGCAGGCTGTTCCGTTGATCAGTTCATCTGAAACCCTCATCATCATAACCTAATGGAATGCCAGTTTATATATGTGTATATATTCCCGGTGGCACATTGTGTCTCTTGAGCAAGACTCTTTATTTCAAATTGCTCTAGTTCACTCAACTGGCGAAATGAGTTGTACCTGTAATTCAAAGGGCCAGCCTTGTCACCTTCTGTGTCCCCCATTCTCTCCTCTTATTTACCATTCCCTCATCCGTCTATCTGGAATCATCACCCTCTCTCTCTCTCTCTTCTGTTCTTCCCCAGTTACAAGGAGCCACCTTATGGTCTTAGTCTTGCAAGCTATGAGGCAGTCAACCCTGGTGCTTGTGCCAAAAACAAAAAACAAACAAACACTATACTCTGTAAAGTGGTTGGCATTAGGAAGGGCATCAAGCCGTCGAGACTATGCCAAAGGAAACACTGGAGCATGATGCAATCTTCTGGTTTGTCAGACCTTGGCAAACAGTTCAACTCACACCAGTATGGAAGCTGAACCTTAAACAACAACAGCAACAATAATAATAATAATAATAATAATAATAATGATAATCCTTTCTACTGGAAGCAAAAGGCCTCAAATTTGGGTGACGGGATTAAGTCGATTACATCGACTCCCAGCACATAACTGGTACTTATTTAATCAACCCAAAAAGAATGAAAAGCAAAGGTGACCTTGGTGGAATTTGAACTTAGAACGTAGTGACGGGCAAAGTGCTGCTAGGCATTTTGTCCAGCATGCTAATGATTCTGCCAGCCTGCCGCCGCCTTAATAATAACAATAATAATCCTTTCTACTAAAGGCACAAGGCCTGAAAGGATGAACGGCAAAGATGACCTCGGCAGAATTTGAACTCAGAACAAAGTGATGGGCGAAATACCACTAAGCATTTCATCCAGCCCAATAACGATTCTGCCGGCTTGCTGCCTTAATAATAATAATAATAATAATAATAATAATAATAATAATAATATTTTCTACTCTAGGCACAAGGCCCGAATTTTTGGTGGGGGTGGGGTGCCAGTCGATTAGATCGACTCCAGTAAGCAACTGGTAGTTAATTTATCAACCCTGAAAGGATGAAAGGCAAAGTCAACCCCAGCAGAATTTGAACCCAGAACGTAAAGACAGACGAAATACTACTAACCATTTCTCCCGGTGTGCTAATGATTCTGCCAGCTCACCGCCATAATAATAATAATAATAATAATAATAATAATAGCAATAATGATTACATCATCTAATGTATCTTAATCTTGTTTTTTTTCCTTCTTTTTTCTTTTTAAATCAGTGAAATATAAATTGAGATTTGGCTGCTATTTCCAGTAGATTGAGCAGCCTCTTAAGAGACTCCTTCATTAGCTCAAGCGGAATGATATAATAAATTAAGCAGTCAGAGAAAACACAACTTGTGCACTGCTTCGTATTCTGTGAGAATATGGAACGGCAGTAAGCAAAGCATGTGATTACCATTCCAAAGAATTTTGGTCAGATTCCAAAACAGAACTACTTACTTTAAGACAAGATGGTTAGCTTTGATAATAGATGATACTTGAATATTGGAATGCTTCTCTGCCACAAACAACTGGCATACCATCTGGTTCCAGATGAACATTTACCATTATTGATCCTATTGTTCAGCCTCTAGTCAGTCCTGAATGAGCAAACATATGATCAAAGGCGCTCCAAATATGACCATCCTGCTTCTTTTTTTTTTTTCTCAAACTACATGATCTCTGTCCATCCGCATATTTTTTACGATGGTAGAATGTGACTTGAGGGAGATTTGGCTGCTATTTCTAGGAGGTCAAGTGACCGCATTGAGACCCCCACCTCTTTGTTGTTCCATAGTGTTTCTTTTTTCTTGTTGTTGTTTAGCCCATGGCTAGCCCTGATCGAGCAAACCTATGATCAAAAGCATTCTAGGAATCCATTGAAAGGGGTTGAATGCCATTTTGCTTTCTTCTTAACTTTTATAAACATTTCATAATGCAAAACTAATTTTTCTCCGTGTTGATACCCTCCTCCTGCACCGACATCATGATCATCATTATTATTGACAATTATTATTATTATTACCATCATCATCATCATCATCATCATCATCATCATTATCAGCACTGTGTGACATCGTCCTTGTTATTACTGTTATTGCTGTAGCTTTTATTATTATTATTATTATTATTTTGCTTTCATTCTTTCGGGGTTGATAAAATAAGTACCAGTTGAACACTGGGGTCACTGTAATCGACTTACCCAATGCCCCCAAAATTGCCCGCCTTGTGCCAAAATTTGAAACGACTATTAGCTGCTATTTCCAGTAAATCAGTTAATATTCAAGCTGGCTGTTTGATGATTGTTGTTGGTTTTGTATACATTTGCTGCTTTCTTCCAAGGAATCTAATGCTCTTAGCTTAGTTTTTCTTTGGGGCTGGCCAGATTGGAGCAGTCTTGTGTATAACCAGCTGAAACTGCAAAGATAATATCTGGAACTCAGCTGACAAAAGAAAACTCCAAATCACCCATCCGTGTCCCTTTTTGTATCATCCAACTGTCTGGATGTCTTGTCGCCTGTTGCGTTCTTGTCCTATTTTTTGTATTCTTTTTTTATATATATAGACACACACACACACACACATATATATATGACAGGCTTCTTTTAGTTTCTGTCAATCAAATTCACCCACAAAGCTTTGGTCAGCCTGAGGCTATAGAAAACACTTGTCCAAAGTGCCATGCGTTGGAACTGAACCTGGAACCATGTAGTTGGGAAGCAAACTTCTTACCACACACACTTGTGCCTCATTTTTTAAATCTTAAAGTTACAAAAAGATGCATGATTATAATTCAAACCAATTTGAAGAAATAAGGATTACGTTTGACAGACTAATGTGAATGCTAAAGCAGGGCAATTCCAGCCATGATCAACCCTTCTTGTGAAGAATATGTCTAGGGTTACATGATCTAATGTTCTTTCCTTATTTAAGACAGATAGGAGTGAGCCGAGAGAGATTTGGCTGTGATTTCTTGTAGATTGAATGACCCCATAGGCAGGCCCTCATTATCCTTCACCTGTGGCCATGCTGGGTCATTGCCTTGAAGAATTTCAAGTCAAATAAATTGACCCCAGTACTTGCTTTTGTTTTGCCAAACTGCTAAGTTGTAGGGATGTAAACACACCAACACCAGTTGTCAAAAGAGGGAGGGGACAAACTCAGACACACACACACACAATGGGCTTCTTTCAGTTTCCATCTACCAAATCTACTCACAAGGCTTAGGTCGGCCCAAGGTTATAGTAGAAAATACTTGCCCAAGGTGCCACACAGTGGGACTGAACCCAGAACCATGTGGTTGGGAAGTAAACTTCTTACCACATAGCCATGCCTGCACCTCTGTTCTTATAAAACTCTCCCTTCTCCACATATTTGCATGTATTTACCTATGGAATCTTAGTAGAGTGCTACAAACCATTTGAAGAGATGACTAGAGAATACAGAATACCAAGTATCTTTGGTGGGGGAACTGTGCCTCCACATGGCATGTGTTTTACCATGGGGAGATTGGAATACAATCCTGCAAAAGAATGTGGTGGTGGTGGTGGATACAGGGAAGTAGTTGTTATTGGATGAAGAGATCCATCTGGTGGTGAGTGTGTGTGTGTGTGTGTGTGTGATGCAGTGTTGATATGGTAGAAGTATAAATACACGGATAAATACACACACACGCAATAGCCATCATAGACACAAACAGACGTCATGCACACACAGAGCAACCATTTCACACACACACACACACACACAAGTACAGATATAGCACCCATCTCTCTCTCTCTCATACACACACACACACACCAGTCATCACACAGAGAATAGTCGTTACAGTCGCAGAGAGAGAACAGTCATTACACAAACACATACACAAAGAAACGATCTCATATACACACCGGCGAACAGAGCAATTACCACACACACACACACATACACACAGGGCAACCAGTGCCAAAGTCTAAATCTAATAAGAGCATGAAATAAAATGATTAACGAAAATCCTTCATCGTAGGACGGCTACTGGAATGGCTTCACAGCCTCATACGATGCTGAACTCTGCATCACCACAACAAAAGCTAACACAAACATTAACCAATTTTGCATTCTGTGAGTTGTTCTTCCTTTGTGGTATCTATTTAACAGCTAAGCAGACTGGTGTTATTTAAGAATTAAGTTGCCTGGCTACGGACACAATCCATTCTTCGGATTTCGACTGGTTGCTATGTGCTAAAATTCAAGATCTCTTATTCCAAGGGAGATTACTCTCTCCCCTTCTTACTCTCTCTCTCTTCCCTCCCTTTCTCCCCCTTTCTTACTCTCTCCTCTCTCCCTTTCTCCCCCCTCTCTGAAACGAAAGACAGGCAGACAGACAGTCATGCAGACTTTGGAATCGGACAGAAAAAAAGAAGTTAAACACATAAAATGAAGTAACATGAAACCAACTAAACAAGACTAAATTAAATAAAACGACAGACTTAAAAACTATGAAACACTGCAGTTGTTTCCCCCCTCCCCGGACCCCCCACCTTTTGCGTAGCAGTTGTTAAACGGATATCTTAACCGGGGTGGTGCTGATGGTCTTCGTTGTCAACATCATCACCATCATTATCATCCTCATCGTTTTCATCGAAATCGTAATCGTCACCATCCTCACAGTCGTAATTATTGACGTCGACGGCATCATCATCATCATTACCATCACTACAGCTGCCACGTCGTCAGCATCATCATCATCATCATCGTCGCAGCCGCCATCACGTTTTCATCATCACCATCGCCGCCACGTCGTCGTCATCGCCACCGCCATCATTTCAGTAGTAATAGTAGTAGTCGTTTTATGTCGGTTCTTTTTCCATGCAAGGATGGGTCGTACGAGACTTCTAGAGACTTCTATCCTACTTGTTTTCAAACAAGATACATTATCCCGTTATACCTCAAGCTGCCAATTTTTGCCTCCCCGCACCCCCCCCCCTCCTTTTTTTGTGTGTGTTAATCTTGTAAGTCAGGATGGGAGGCGAACGAAGGTAGCATGGAAGGATACTGGAAAACTATCCTTAATGCTTGCAATAAAGAGGAAGCTACGGATCTTTTTAAAATTCGTCCAGGCATGGCTGCGTGGGCACAAAGTCTGCTTCCCGGCCACATGGTTCTCGGTTCTGTCCCAAGGCTTCACACCTTGGGCAAGTGTCTTCTACTATAGCCCCAAGCTGATCAAGGCTTTGTGAGTAGATCTGGCAGATGGAAACTGAAAGAAGCCCATCGTGTGTGAAATATATATATATATATATGTGTGTGTGTGTGTGGTAAGAAGGTTGCTTCCCAGCCACATGCTGGGTTCAGTCCCACTGCGTGGCACCTTGAGCAAATAAATATCTTCTACTATAGCCTCGGGCCGACCAAAACCTTGTGAATTTGGCAGACAGAAACTTAAAGAAGTCTGTCATATATATATATATATATATATATATATAGACACACACACACATACATATATATATATATATATATATATATAAATATATATATATATATATATACATACATATGTATGTATTTGTGTCAGTGTTGTCCCCCCACCATCGTTTGACAACCGATGTTGGTGTAATTATGTCTCCTTAATCCAGCAATTCGGCAAAAGAGACCAATAGAATAAGTACTGGGCTTACAAAGAATAAGTCCTGGAGTCGATTTGCTCGACTAAAGGGCGGTGCTCCAGCATGGCTACAGCCAAATGACAAACATGTAAAAGAAAAGAATACATGTGTGAGTGTGTGTGCATGTACCTATGTGTATACGTCTGTGTTTGTCAACCACCACCACCACCACCACCACCGTGCAACAACCAGTGTTGGTTTGTGTACATCCCTACAACTTAGTAGTTCAGCAAAAAAACAAAAAAAAATAAGATTAATACCAGGCTTAGAAAAAACAATATGTACGCAGGACATCATGCATCAATAGCTTTTGTTTTGAGTTCAAATTCTGCCGAGGTCGACATTGATAAATTAAGTACCAGTTGCATACTGGTGTCAATCTAATTGACTGGCCCCTTCCCCCAAAATTTCAGGCCTTGTGCCTAGAGTAGAAAAGAATGACTTTGTCATGGTTTCCATGACTGGATGTCCTTCCTAATGCCAACCACTTTACAGAGTGGACTGGGATTTATTTCTGTGACACTTGATATTTTCCTTGTAACTTCATAACGCTAAGGTCCTAATATATATGTGTGTGTATATATATATATATATATATGTCTGTGTGTGTATCATCATCATCATCATCGTTTAACGTCCGCTTTCCATGCTAGCATGTATATATAGAGATATATGTAGAACTTATGTGTGCTTCTTCTTTTGGATCTATGTTCTTACCAAACGATACGCACACACACACACACACACACACACACACATATATTTATATATATATATATATATACAGCAGGGTTTACCACCATCCCCCGCTGGAGCCACATGGAACTTTAGGTGTTTTCGCTCAGTAAACACTCACAATACCCGGTCTGGGAATCGAAACTGTGATCCTATGACAGCAAGTCCGCTGCCCTAACCATTGGTTCCATTGCACCTCCACTATTATGATGAATAGATATAGAGTTCTGTCAACGTATTCTTTCTTTTTACTGCAAACGTCTGTAACTAATACCATTTACATTAGTAGTTAACTGTATTCTATTCTATTTTTTCAGGATGTCTTTTACAAAGTAATTCGCTCCGAAGAATTATTCAGCTTATGGAATGGTTTCACTCCATATTATGCCAGACTTGGTCCTCATACAGTTCTCACTTTTATTTTCCTGGAGCAAATGAACAAGATGTATCGTAGAATTGTTATGGACGATCTGGAAGGACGCAGTGGTTTGTAGTGTTTAACAATTGGCAGCTGAATCACCAGTTGTCAATTGTTTGCTGCATAATACTTGGCAGGAGTTGTTGAAAGCAAAAAACAAAAACAAAAAAACTGATACACACTTGTATATTCACACAACGTATGTATATAATTATGTATACTTGCATACATTAACACACACATACCATATAAGTGGGTTCAAAGTCATATCTTATCAGCGAAGTATGACCCTGTCAAAGTGATTGAACTTTTGATGTTTAGAACTAAATTGATTTTGTGGTAAATACAAAAAAGGGGGGAAAAAATGGAAAATAAAAAAATCACTCCGGGTTTCCTTGTCTGTAGGAGGATGGGGTGTAATACTAAAAATGTGGATTGAAAAAAATGATTCTGTAGAACAATTTGTTTTGTAATTTCTACAGCTTATGGTTTATTAGAAAGGGGTGGGGAAAAAAATTGACTAACATTAACAATTTGAAAGGAATCGAAAGAATTCATGATCATATCTAATGAACATGTACTTTTGTGTGCCTTTTACCATACATAGATGGCTTTTTATCAGGAATTTTTTCATGTCTTCCTGCTACGGTGTTCGTTTCCGAATGTCTGTCTTATTTGTTTGATATCATAATTTCTGTAAACTTCATGTCGTCGTAAGCAGAGAAACCATGACGATATACACCCATTCCTGATTCCTCAGTGAAAAACCATCCCTCCAGTTCATATATGCTTACTAGCCTAACTTCCGAAAGTAACTACAGTAGAAAGTGTCCAACTAATTAGCATCCCGATTTAACGATTTTAGTTCAGTATTTATTTTGTGTAGCTCTAATATTTCTGAGACTCAGTAAATTTTCAAATAAAGTATTTTTTTTTTTAAATGCCTCATATGATTTATTAATTATTTAAAAATTGCATTTATGTATTTATGTATTTTATTCATTTTCCTGAAACTCAGTACAGAACAAACTGAATTATTCCAACCAGAACCCTCTCCTTAATCTCTCTTATTAATATACACTTGCCACACATTTAATTCTTTATCTTTTGCTCATTCTTTTATTCATGTCTCTTCCCATCTGTCACATGATCAAGGCCCCATGTCCTCTAAGTGGTTCACTCACAGCTGTGCCACAAACTCCTTCACAATTTGCAACCACTTGAGTCCGCATGCCATGTGGAATTTGTATATATTGTGCAAAATGCCTCCTGCCCACTACTGACCAAATAAGGTAGGTACTCCTGCAGAGACAGCTTCCATAGATGATACTAATTCTACCAACTATCCACCATATTGCTCTCACTTTTATTTTGAATCAAGAGATTTGGTGAATAAAATTTGAAGTTAAGCAACAAAAATTCAATAGGTTATAGCAGTACGTACGTTTTGTACAAGCTCCATTTATTCATGTAGTGAGAACACCACAGAATGTACAATGAAAATGTACTCCTCAGCTGCATAATGGAATTTCATTTTAGAAAGTCATTTTGAAGATGTTTGCTGCTTATCTTTAATTATATATATATGTATATATATATACGTATATATATTTAAATACACACACACATATATATATATATTTATACATATATTTATTTATATATATATATATATATATATAAATATATATATATATATATATAAATATATATATATATATATAAATATATATATATATATATAAATATATATATATATATATAAATATATATATATATATATATATATATAAATATATATATATATATATATATATATATAAATATATATATATAAATATATATATATATATATATAAATATATATATATATAAATATATATATATATAAATATATATATATATATATATATAAATATATATATATATATATATATATATATATAAATATATATATATATATATAAATATATATATATATAAATATATATATATAAATATATATATATATATATATAAATATATATATATATAAATATATATATATATAAATATATATATATATATATATAAATATATATATATATAAATATATATATATATAAATATATATATATATAAATATATATATATATATATAAATATATATATATATAAATATATATATATATATATATAAATATATATATATATAAATATATATATATATAAATATATATATATATATATATAAATATATATATATATAAATATATATATATATATATATAAATATATATATATATAAATATATATATATATAAATATATATATATAAATATATATATATATATATATAAATATATATATATATAAATATATATATATATATATAAATATATATATATATATAAATATATAT
>NC_142952.1:31737919-31747919 GCF_046866305.1 Octopus bimaculoides | reverse complement strand
ATATATTTGTGTATGTATATATATATATATATATATATATATATATATATATTACATTCACAAAGTGGTTGGTGTTAGGAAGGGCATCCAGCCATAGAAAACCATGCCAAATCAGACTGGAGTCTGGTGCAGCCTTCCAGCATGTCAACCCAAGTCCAACTATCCAACCCATGCCAGCATGAACAACAGACGTTAAATGATGATGATGATGTACAAATACACACAGATTTATATAGACTTATACAAAAATACACTCACATCACATGCATACACACACATTTGCATGCACACGTGTACGTGTATATATATATATATATATATATATATATATATAGTTCAAAAAAACAATAACAAAAAAACAACAAAGTGAGGACGTGATATGGATAGTATTATTGGACGCTCAGGAAAGGAAAGAGAGAGTGAATGACGTTTCGGGCGTAGCCCTTCGTCGGAAAGATGGAAAGTTCGGAGAATGGAAGAACGGAGAAAGAGGAAAAATATATATATATATATATACACACACATTTGCATGCACACATGTACATGTATATATATATATATATATATATATATATATACAACCCGTGTAATTCTACTTGCTAACCTGGCTGAAAATAGATTCTATTTCTGATTTATCGTCGAGTGATTTAGCTATGGCAATGGCATTATTCATCTGGAAAGACAATTGCTTGATAAGAATTACAACAACAATAATAATAACAGTAATAATGCTTTTTAAGAAGAATTAAATGAATGCTAGTATGAATGTTGTATAGAAATGGATAAAGGTGGTGGCGGTGTGGATGAGCAGGAAGGAAACTGTAAGAAGGAAAATGAATAAAAAAGAAACAGGAAATGTTTCTTCTTTTTAATCTTGTATATTTTTTACTCACTGAAAGATTTTCATCAATTAAAAACATGAACAATTCAAGAACAACAACAATTAACAATAATCCTTCCTACTAAAGGGACATGGCCTGGAATTTTGTGGGGAGGGAACTAGTTGATTACATCAACCTCAAAATTTCACTGGTACTTAATTTATCGACCCCAAGAGGATGAAAGGCTAAGTCGACCATGGCAGAATTTGAACCCAGAACGTAATGACGGACACAATGCTGCTAAGCATTTTGCCCAGCATGCTAACAATTCTGCCAGCTCACCACCTTAATAATAATAATAAATAATAATAATAATAATAATAATGATAATGATAATAATAATAATGGAAATAATATATTTCTAAATCTCTGGGAGAGATTTATGCAGTAGCAGCACAATAAAGTCTCCACTTTGAAAACATAAGGACACAGGAAATGTGTCAAGTCCAACAGGAAACGGTGTTACCTAGGGCTAAATAACAGTAGCATTCTTCCCTTTCATGGGACTGTCACATTGACAACATGCTATCACCTTAATAATAATAAATGGTTTCAAATTTTGCCACAAGGGGAGCAATTTCGAAGAAGAGGTTAAGCCAATTACATCAACCCCAGTGTTCAACTGGTACTTATTTTATCGACCCCGAAAGGATGAAAGGCAAAGTTGACCTCGGTGAAACTTGAACCCAGAACTTAGCGATGGGTAAAATACCTCTAAGCATTTCACCTGGCATGCTAACAATTCTGCCAGCTCACTGCCTTATAATAATAATAATAATAATTCTTTTTAATTTTGGCATGAGGCTAGCAATTTTGAGGGGAGGGGGCAAGTTGATATCACCGACACCTGTGCTCAACTGGTACTTATTTTATCAACTCTGAAAGGATGAAAGAGAAAGTCGACCTCAGCAGAATTTGAACTCAGAACATAAGGACAAATGAAATACCAGTAAGCATTTTGTCCAGCGTGCAAACAATTCTGCTCGCTCACCGCCTTAACAACAACAATAATAAGAATCCTTCCTACAGGGCCTGGAATTTTGTAGGGAGATATTAGTCAATGACATTGATCCCAGTGTTTAACCCCTAAAGAAAAAAAAGGTAGAGTTGACCTCAGCTGAATTTGAACTCAGAATGTAAAGCTGAAGGAAACGGAACAAAGCATTTCGTCTAATGCATTGATCAGTCTGACGAAGAATGGTTTTCAAATTTTGGCACAAGGACAGCAGTTTTAGGAAGAGGGGACAAATCGATTCCAGTGCCGGACTATTTTGGGACTTTTTGCTCAGAGGAACCTGAAAAACACACACACAAACACACAAAGAGATAGTAATGACAACGTTCAGACTCCAGAAATTACTGGTATAAAAGTAGTGCAGAAGAAGGGCCCAGAAAGAGTAAACATGTGCATATATGCATGTGTGTGTGTGTGTGTGTGTGTGTGTGTGTATGTATCTGTATGTAAAGAGAGAGAGGGAGAGATAGATATATGTGCACACACACACGCAAACAATGTCCATATATATATATATATATATATATATACAGATAAGTGCCACATAAAAGTGCTCATGTGGTGCCATGTAAAAGCACCCATGCGGAAACACATAAAAGCACGCAGCACACTCTGTAAAGTGGTTGGCATGTTAAGAAGGGCATCCAGCTTTAGAAACCATACCAAATCAAACTGGAGTCTGGTGCAGCTCCCCAGCTCTGGTGACACTGTCCAACAATCCCCAGTTGTGCTGAATAGAAGGGAATTTGCTGTATTCTAAAGTTAGAATGTTAAAAGTATATACACCACAGCTTCCCCTGTTTTTGGTAACTTCAAGTGATATTTCTTCTCCAAGAGGTCTCTAGAGAAGGGTTGCCTGTTTAGAAGGCATGGGATTAAACCTTAACTCTCTTCCATCTAAACGTTTTTCATGCTTTCTAAAGGCACTGTTAATCGTAATTTTGTTATAAGTGTAATTAACAATATGAGGTTAGTAATAGTTCATATTTTATTTTTATCTTGGGAAGCTCATAAAGCCAATAATAAACCCATGTACTGTTTCCAATTCACTTCTTTATTGTTGGTCAGTCGATTACTTATTTGACCAACTAACGAATCGATTGATTGATCAATCAAGTTATCGAAGTCCTCTCATCATACTTCGTGATCTAACATACGAGTTCACATAAACATAGTTTCGAAATATTGTTCCTACGTTTTAATCTTTAAAACCGTTACTTTATTATTTTTGTTGTTGTTATTTTTAAGTTCTATACCAAGTGTACCAATATTTCTTTTTAACATCAATTTCCAATGTTTCATGAAATCGGTGAGATTGTTAACCACCGACTTTACATCACAAAATAGACTTAAAAACATCTTTAAAATCGTAAAATAGTGAAAACGGAGATCTTCGTAGAAAGCTGAAAGGAAAAAGTTCAATATCCTTATTATATATTCTACCTGAAATATATAAAGGTTATTCAACTTTTATATTCCTTGCATTCTAAGAAGCTCTCTGATTACTAAGAACAATTTTATATATCTAGATTAAAAGAAACCAGTTATGAAAGCCAAAGCAACTATTGAGGACATTTTAAATAATAGTGCCTGAAGAATTCTGTCCTCTATAACAAAATATATTGTATTCCCCGTCGATATTTAATTGTGAGATAGATAAAATTTAGATTTTCTGTCAAGCATCAATGTGCACTGTCTCTAATTTCAGTTTTTATTTCTAATGATGAAATATTCCAGTTTATTTGTGATCAAAAGCGTAAATAGAGAACTTGATGTAAGGGAGATAACTAAATGTAAGTATGTTACCTCCCTTAGTTTTGTTATCGTAGCAAACAGTCCATCAGATGCGATTATACACCGCTGGTCACAATACGCCACCAATTCTGTCTTGGTTGCGCCGTTCTTTTCCATCTTGACCCGAATTGCTTAACTAGATCGTCTCCCCATTGTCGTGGAAGCTTTCCAAGTGATCTTTTCGAATCTTATGGATACCACTCGACGACTGCATGGGTCCAGCCCAGCGGAATTTCTGTTTTTGATAATCAGCGATCACACCGTTCACTCAACTCCACTCGGACTGTCCCATTTCAAATATGCTCTCGTTATTCCTAAGTATGGATTTTTCCATGGCTCTTTGTATCGTAGCCATTCAATGTTCTATCCTCTCCGAAGTAACCCGCATCTCACTTGCGTATAAGATAGCAGATCCTTTTGTTTATATTTTTTCAAAATAAAATAGGTCTTCACCGTTGCATTTTGTTGATGGTATGATGAGAACCCGTAGTCTCTGGTATAGAAGGGTCACTGCTTCCATAGACGAACGGGAATTCCTACCCATGTGAGCACGCCCCACCCCGCCGACTTCTTTTCCATATAACTTCCAGAAAAATGAATATTTTAAAATGAAATTTTCTACAAATACATTTCAGATGGTGTAGATTCCGATTATATTGGAATATGTGGTAAACAAAACTTTTCCGAGCGGGGGTGGGGTGTTTCGGGAAATTCACACGAGATGGCTTTATGATTATATCGGAATTTAATATGAAAAAAAAAAAAATGTCGGGCTCGTATACATACATGAAGACACACGTCACATATATTTGCAAAATGGAACTTGATATTTCAACAAAAAAAGAATTACGATGTGTGACAGTATGCATATGTCCTGTTACGACCGGTTGGCCATAACCCGAATTTACACAAACAATAATGATGGGGTGAACCCAAAACTACAACACACCATGAAATTTTTTTTTAAATATTATTAACAATTAAGTGTCAGCACACAAACAGCCTACATACAAAACAAACATATACGAACAAAATCACTTAACGCTACGCTAGACGTGCAGTCAAAATATTTACAAAGGTAAAATATATATTAGTTCAGAAATTCGGACTGAGAAACCCAGCTTCACCAAACTTAGATTCGTAACTCTGGATTCACAAATTTAATTTCACCAAAATTGGCCTCACAATTTTGGTTCACAATTTTGGTTTTCGAAAAAATATGGATACCGAAAATCACGATTCATAAAATCTGGCTTCACAAATTCGGAATTCGAACCTTGAATCGAAACATAAATCTAATGTCAAAGCAACCATTTAAACTAAAAGTTCATGACACAAAACGGCTTCCAGCTACATGAATAAATATAGTTTTTAAAAATAGTCAAACAGAAAAATCTAGTTTACTTTAAATTCACACGAAATTGCTTCATACTGAGTAACCATTAGACTAAATTTACAGTTAGCTAATACAAAAAAAATTGGCTCCATGAAAAATTAATTCATACATCCATCTCGCTATTTATATAAATTTTTCAACATTTATCTTAACAGATAAATAGTTAGCAAAATTACTACACAAATGCAGGGTTCAAGATTCACATAAATATTACAATAACATAACTTAAGAAGAGATTTTTGTACTCACCCAGATGTGACACAGGAAAATTATTTTAAGACTGACAAACAAAAAGTTCTGGCGAATTCCCGGAGCATAAAATAATTCCATAAATGCCTAACACAAAGCACAAGGTGCATAAACTAAACAGGCAATAATAGCTTCCAGAATCCAACTGAACGACCTTGTCTTTACTTGCTTATACAAGCGTATATAGAGCGGACTCTAACAAGTCTTCATCTTGTTCATTCTCTCTTCCATCGCTGCATTTGTCCAATAGTATGTTTTATATTGTGTTTCTTGTGTGTTTGTATGTGTAAACAATTAGTGGATTTGAACTGCCTGGGCTTTTTCGTGGACGTGAGCGCCTGTGGGTATTCTGTTGCTGGTTTTATTGGGCTGTATGTGCATGTGTGTGTTTTGTTGGAGATGCTGGACTGTTTAGTGTAATTGTGTGTGTTAATTCTTTTTTTGTTAAAGTTCTTAAGGGGCGGAGAGTTCTTTGTTTCCTTTCTCTTTCTATTTCTTATACTTCATCTGCGATTAATTCTTCTGCATCTTCCTTCGGATTCTCCCTCCTACTTGTTTCTTCCCGTCTCACTTCCGTTAGTGTTTGCTTATGGAGAAAGGGGCAGTTGCTTTAATGCGATCTTTCTCCCCGCAGTAATAACATGTGGGGGGAGGTCTACCTTAAACGTTCAGTTAATAAAGGAAACCAATTTTTCCATTATACGGACATTGACAACAAATTAAACTGCAAGCTGAGCCTGAGTACACTATTTATATGAGACGGATATTTGTCCTCATCTTGTTTATTGTTAACACAACGTTTCGTCTGATATATCCTCCAGCCTCCATCAGGTTTCTTGGCGAAATTTCGAACCTGGGTTCTCATTCCTAAGGTATTTTTTCGATGTTATTGTTGTTGTTGTTATTATTATTCAGGTCACTGCCTGGAATCGACCTCGGAATCTTGGGGTTAGTAGCCCGCGCTCTTAACCACTACGCCATATGCCCGTGGGCATAAAAATATACCTTAGGAATGAGAACCCAGGTTCGAAATTTCCCCAAGACACCTGATGAAAGACTGGAGGGTATATCAACCGAAACGTTGTGTTAACAACAAACAAGATGAGGACAAATATAAATAATGAACGCTCCTTCCTGCGAAGAGTCATGCAGAACAACGAAACAACAGGAACAGTGAACGTAGAGTTGATGGGTCGTGGATGTTTGGTCTCAAACAAGGCTCAAACTGTCGATACTTTTGTGTTGGACGGCGTGACGGGTACAGTCTGATCCCAATTATTGAGAGAGAATGTGAAAAATGGTTCAGTGATTCATTCAGATGAGTGGGCTGCTTATAAAAATTTAAATGCCAAAGGTTATCACCATCTGACAGTGAACCATCAACGGCATTATGTGGATCCAGTGACCAGAGCACACGCTCAGGCCATTGAACGATCATGGTTATATGCTAAAACTGATTCTAAAAAAAAAAAATGATCTCTGAAATATCTGAAGGATAAGGGAGATAACCCTGTTTGACACCGTGGTTTTATTGTTGGCACTCCGTCGCTTACGACGTCGAGGGTTCCAGTTGATCCGATCAGCTTGCACGTGAAATTAATGTGCAAGTGGCTGAGCACTCCACAGACACGTGTACCATCAACGTAGTTCTCGGGAGAGATTCAGCGTGACAAGGCTGGCCCTTTGAATTACAGGCACAACAGAAACAGGAAGTAAGAGTGAGAGAAAGTTGTGGCGAAAGAGTACAGGAGGGTTCGCCACCATCCCCTGCCGGAGCCTCGTGGAGCTTTAGGTGTTTTCGCTCAATAAACACCCACAACGCCCGGTCTGGGAATCGAAACCGCGATCCTATGACCGCAAGTCCGCTGCCCTAACCACTGGGCTATTGCGCCTCCACGGAATAAATAAATAAATGAGTGGAAATTGAACCGGTGAGTGTGTTGTATTAAGGTACTATGATTGTGTCCATACACAACTTAATTAAAACAGCTAACTATATTGCATATGCAATGCAGGTAGTATTGAATTAGACAGCTACATATATTCTTTTCTACTCTAGGCACAAGGCCCGAAATTTTGAGGGAGGAGACCAGTCGATCAGATCGACTCCAGTACGCAACTAGTACTTCATTTATCGACCCCGAAAGGATGAAAGGCAAAGTCGACCTCGGTGGAATTTGAACTCAGAACGTAAAGGCAGATGAAATACCGCTAAGCATTTCGCCCAGCGTGCTAACGTTTCTGCCAGCGAGCCGCCCTAAATAGCTACCTATATAGCATACTTAATGTATACGGACAGTCGATAGGCTTGTCTCAGCACTAATTGTCCTGAGACAGCATTTTCTTTGGACTTGCTTTGTTTAAATCGCAACTTTTATTTCTTTATTGCCCACAGGGGACAAACAAGGACAGACAAAGGGATTAAGTCGACTACATCGACCGCAGTGTGTAACTGGTACTTAATTTATCGACCCCGAAAGGATGAAAGGCAAAGTCGATCTTGGTGGAATTTGAACTAAGCATTTCGCCCGGCGTGCTAAAGATTCTGCCAGCTCGCTGCCCTCAATATTAGAGAAAATAATCGCAGCAAGAGAGAGAGGGGGCGGGAGGAGGGAGAGAGATAGAGAGGTATTTTGACCTTGTTGGGTCTTTTTAATGGTCACAGCCAGCCATTCGCCCAGATAACAATTCATAATCTTCGACACCCTCTATCATTTATCCTTTGCATGTTTCAGTCATTTGACTACGGCCATGCTGGAGTACTGCCTTGGAGAATTTTAATCGAATGGATCGACCCAAGTACTAATTTCTTTAAAAGTCTAATACTTATTCTATCAGTCTCCTTTGCCGAACCGATAGGTTACATGGCCGTAAACAAATCAACACTGGTTGTCAAGCGGTGTTGGGGGACCAATCAGTTTCCGTCTACCAAATCCACTCACAAGGCTTTGATCGATCCAGGGCTATAGAAGACACTTGCCCAAGGTGCCATGCAGTGGGACTGAACCCGGAACCAGGTGGCTGGGAAGCAAACTTCTTACCACACTGCCTATTAAAACAGTGGGAGAAAATGAAAACGACGTGTCACGTGTAATAATACAAAAAGTCCCTTTGTCGATGGTGAGAAAACGATGCCCCTTAATTTTGAGTCAAAGTTTTGTGTATTTTTTGTTTTTCACCATTTCTGACTATACACGGATTTTAGCTTTTGGCTGTTGGTGAGAAATCATATCTGACTATCGAGTAGAGTGGAGGCGCAATGGCCCAGTGGTTAGGGCAGCGGACTCGTGGTCATAGGATCGTGGTTTCGATTCCCAGACCGAGCGTTGTGAGTGTTTATTGAGCGAAAACACCTAAAACTCCACGAGGCTCCAGCAGGGGATGGTGGCGAACCCTGCTGTACTCTTTCACCACAACTTTCTCCCTGTTTCTTTTGTACCTGTAATTCAAAGGGGCCAGCCTTGTCACACTCTGTGTCACGCTGAATCTCCCCGAGAACTACATCAAGGGTACACGTGTCTGTGGAGTGCTCAGCCACTTGCACGTTAATTTCACGAGCAGAACCGTCAACGTCGTAAGCGACGGAGTGCCAACACACAACAACAAGTAGAATAGTTTTAATGTACAAAAGATATTCGCTTCATCCTGTACGAAGTAAAACCCGACCAGTTTGAATTAATCATTCCAGGGAAAAAAAAAACATTTAAAAACGCAGAGATATAACCTTAGCAAAAATATTGTAATAAGCACTGCTGCTTCAGTACAGCGTGGTACTGACATAAAAACAGTTAATATACTTCATAGAATATTGTTTGCATAACAAGGTACCACGTACCTACGAAATTGTAGCATGCAGTATAAGGGGAGATAATTTAATAACGATATTGTTTATATTTAACTGGGTTGTCTCCCTTGCAAAACTAACTTCCACGTAAATGGCTCTCCGTCGGTTACAACGATAAGGATTCCAGCTGATCCGATCAACGGAAAAGCCTGCTCGAGAAATTCTGTAGAGTACTTAGTCACTTGATTGAGCAGTCCACAGACACACGTACGCTTAACGTAGTTTTCAAGGAGATTCAGCTTGACACAACGTGGCAAGGCTTGCCCTTTAAATTACGGAGCGACATGAAATAAAGTGTCTTGCTCAAAGACACAACGCGTCGCCGGAAATTGAACTCACGACGTTACGATCGTGACTTGAGCGTCCTAACCACTAAGCCACGCGCCTTCACTAACTTCTACTTATTGACACGGGGAAACAGACGAGATTTTTTTTAATTTCCAGAAATTTAAAACAAATAAAAACACAACACATCAAACATCGACTGAAAATAGAATTTTATTTGTTTTGCAAGCAAAAGAAGAATACAATATTTCTTTCCTTTATTTGAGAACAGAATTTTCCAGACAATACATTTTATTTAGGGTGGAGATGTTTTGGAGAAAGAGAGAGAGAGAGAGAGAGAGTTAAGATATTAGAGAACAGACATAGCACCTCTCTAGTGATTCCTTCTTGGATAAAAGTCGAAAGAAAATCACTCGAGTCATAAGGAATAAAGGAATCGTGGGTTTTCACGATTCTAACCTCTCAACTAAAGATCACATTCAACTGACGTGTGTGTGACTACACTTAATCACAGCTATGATAAACATTTAAACTTG
>NC_142952.1:31725419-31732919 GCF_046866305.1 Octopus bimaculoides | reverse complement strand
ATAAAATATATCTATTTGCTATAACTCACAAAGTTGGGCCCATAACAGAGAAGAACGAACCCATTTCTGAAATCCATTGCTTCGTTTTCCATAACATCTACGAGTACCTTGTCTTTTTCTGTCTCACCAACTACAAAGAAAACAAAGAGAACCACAATGTACATGATGAATTTGTTATTGGTGGCTGATGATGTTTAACGACGCTGAAATGCAGGAAGAATGTCATTCATAACCCAATGTGTATTTGTACATGTTGTCTATGATGAGAAATTTTTCCCTGATACTATTTCTGCAATGAAAAGCCACCTCATGTTTGAGTTCACATGAATGTGTTAAGAAGTGCTACACTCTAATGGTGGAGGGAACCTGTGGAAGAGGTAGACCCAGGAAAACATGGGACGAGGTGTTGAAGCATGATCTTTGAATGTTGGGTCTCATGGAGGCAATAACAAGTGACTGGGATCTTTGGCGATATGCTGTGCTTGAGAAGACCCACAAAGCCAAGAGAAATTGTAGTCTTGGCCGATGCTAGTGTCGCTAAACTGGCACGTAAAAAGCAACCTTTGAATGTCAGTTGATATGCTGTGCTTGTGAAGACCTGTCAAGCCAATGAAATCGTAGTTGTGGTCGATGCCGGTGCCACGTGACTGACACTCCTGCTGGTGGCACATAAAAAGCACCATTTGAATGTTGAGATGAGGTGTTTTGCTCAAGAACACAATGTGTTGCCCGATCTGGGAATCGACACCACAATCATATGATAATGAGTCCAACACCCTAACCCATCCACCTCCACTAAGAGATGGATGGATGAACAGATGGATGAATCTTAGCTATTTACTGACAGAGATGACTTACGGAGATTGTGCTTGCGTGCGATGTAACGAAGAATGGCGTTGCTCTGAGATATCTTGATTTCACCGTCAATAAAGTAAGGGAGCTGAAAGAAGAGAATAAGGAAATAGTAAGGCGTGTAAATATTATTATGGGGGAGAGAGAGAGAGAGAGAGAGAGAGAGACAAAGAGAGAGAAGGGGTGTAGAATCATCTTGTGTGTATCAGTGTATGTAAGTGTGTGTGCACATGAGTCTGCAGGTGTAGCCATGGCTGTGTGGTAAGAAGTTTGCTTCCTAATCACATGGTTCTGGGTTTAATCCAACGGCATGGCACCTTGGACAAATGTCTTCTACTATAGCCTCAGGCCAACTAAAGCCTTGTGAGTGGATTTGGTAGATGGAAACTGAAAGAAACTTGTCATATATATATATATATATATATATATATATATATATATATATATATGTGAGAAGTTTCAGGTATGGAAGTAAGGTCTAGAATCAAAGGGCCTTAGAGTTAACCTAGCAAAAAACAAAGTTTTAGTAAGTAGGAAGTCAGACAAATCACAAATCCCTTCAGGTAGATGGCCCTGCTCAATCTGAAGAAAAGGCATAGGTAGAAACGCCATAAGACGTACCCGGTGTAAGCTAGGAACACATAAGAGGAAGGTTAACAGGCAAAATAGCTGTGTTGAAGATGTACAGGTAGAATAAACACATGTACAGAAAATAGACTGCATCAACTGCCAGAGGAGTAGAGCTGGCAGTAGTAGATAACTTCTTATTATCTAGGTGACCAAGTTAGTAGCGGAGGTGGATGCCCCCAGGGCACAGCTGTGAGAATAAGACAAGGCTGGGCAAAGTTCAGATAGCTCCTACCTCTGCTGGCAACAAAGGGCCTCTCCCTCAGAGTGAAAGGCAGATTATATGATGCCTGTGTGTGGCAAGAAGATTCAGCAACCTCAAGAGATGGTAATGGTGAACCGGTTCACCATTACCATCTCTCGGATCACTGATCTTTGTTGTTCTTTGGTGCACATTGCTAGGCCATGCTTACACAGTAAAGCGAGAAAGAAAAATGGTGTGATCAGGTTCAAACTTCGATCACATGACCACAATAGTACCAACTATAAGCACGCATCCACAGAAGGCAATGGGACAGCAATAAAGATATATTATGGCGAAAGTGCAGATAATTTTTGACTTCCCCTCATATATCTATACATCTATATGTATATATTGTATACACATACATACATACACATATATATATATATATATATATATATATACATATATATATATATATTGTATACACATACATACATACACATATATATATACATATATATATATATATATATATATATATATACGTTTATATACATAATTCTATATATATAAATGTGTATATATACATATACACACACATATACATACACATATATAAATATATATATTTATATATATATACATACATACTATTCTACATGGCAGTGAAACATGGGCCGTGACAGCCAAGGATATGTGTAGGCGAGAAAGAAATGAAGCCAGTAGGCTTCACTGGATGTGCAATGTCAGTATGTATGTATGGCAGAGTGTAAACATCTTGAGAGAAAAGTTGGGCAAAAGAGGCATCAGATGTGGTGTACAAGAGAGACGATTGCACTGCTATGGTTATGTGATGTGTATGGACGAGAATAGCTGTGTAAAGTGCTGATCTCCAACTATGGTAGAGGTAGACCCAGGAAGACATGGGACAAGGTGGTGAAGCATGATCTTCAAACTTTGGGCCTGACGGAGGCAAAGTGACTGTTGCTGGTGGCATGGGAAAAGCTCCTTTCAAGTGTTGGGCCTCATGAAAGCAATGACCAAGCACTTTGGCATTATGTTGTGCTTAAGAAAAAGACCTGTAGTGACACCTTATAGCAGACGACTGTTATATGTTCAATGTCCAGAGTTTTATCCACGCATGCGCAGGGACTAGTTCCGGAAGGAATACAGGAAGAGTCTCATGCGCATGCGTAGAGTTCGACACCCAGTTTTGGCGCCTTTTCTCAGTCTCTTCGTTGACTGATCTCCGTCGAGCCAAGACGTCCAACAGAGCTCTCTCACATGTCAGCACCAGAGCTTCACAAATAACCACGGAAATCATTCAGGAGGTGTCTCAGTAACCGAGGGCGACGAGCTACCGAATTCCCTCCAAGCGTGAACTGAATTCCACTGTAAATAAATATTGTTATGTTGTTCAGAATCTGCGTTCCGTTGTTTCTTCTAGAAATTTAATGTACGGAAGCGGTGTACACCTAATGGTGTACACCTAATGGTGTATAACCACTTCCCTACAGACCCATCAAGTTAAGTAAAATCGCAGTCGTGGCAGATACTGGTGTCATGCAAATGGCACCCGTGCTGGTGGCATGTAAAAGCACCCATTACACTCTCAGACTGGGTGGCATTAGGAAGGGTATCCAGCCTTAGAAAGCATGCCAAATCAAACTGGAACCTGGTGCAGCTCTGGTCAAACCGTCCAACCTATGCCAGCATGGACAACGGATGTTAAATGATGATGACAGCAATGATGACAATGATGATGATAAGTATGTGGCAATACCAAAAGGTGTAGATTCACTTACATTTGGGAAATCCAGACCAAAAGAGTGCTTCTCACTAAACCAACATTCACGGCTAAAATCAGGGCCTGTGATCGGTTAAAAAAATGGAAAAGATTATTTGTCACAACAGATTAAAACAAAATGCCTTAGAAGATTTATTACGAAAAACTCATGAAAATTATAACTAATTATGTAATTATGAAAATTAATAATAATCATAATTATAGGTGCAGGTGTGGCTGTGTGGTAAGAAGCTCACTCCCCAACCTCATGGTTACAGGTTCAGTCCCACTGTGTGGCACCTTGGGCAAGTATCTTCTACTACAGGCTGAAGCTGACCAAAGCTTTGTGAGTGGACTTAATTTAGATCACTTTAACCCTTTTGTTACCATATTCCTGTTGAAATACACTGCCTTTGTTGTAATTAATTTTGAAAATAACAAAGAATTTATTAAAATAACTTTGGCGTTATTGATCTGGTGTTTGGAACATAAATTAACATTAAATCTTGATGGAAGGTTTTTAATTCAGATCATTTTATGTCATAGGATGAGAGGGAGGGCATCTGATGAGGGCATCACAAAGGTTAAACACATTAAAAATATGATGATGGTGCTGGTGATGATGATGGTGGTGGTGGTGATGATAATGGTGGTGGTGGTGATAATGGTGGTGATGATGATGGTGATGATGGTGGTGGTCATGGTGATGATAAAGAGCAAACGTATTTTATTCAGTTGATCTCTTTAAATACACTTTGTCACAAGTGATTATAGTTGCTATGCTACAAGTACTTAGATACAGTCCAGCAGAGTGCACTGGTGACAGCTTCAACAGTACCTTACTGACGCAATCTTCTACATAAGAGAGGTGGCACACAGTCAGTAGTTCATCTAGGACTACACAATCCAATGTAACCAACATCATCTCTTTTTGCTTTTTAAATTAGCATTTGATTAGGGGGATATTTAATTATTAATTGCTGGTAGCAAAGTGATTATATATGCTATACGACAAGTACTTGGGTACAAACCAAGTGAAGTACATTGGTGACAGCCTCGACAGTACCCTACCGACTCAATCTTCCACACTCCCTAACCTCCCTCTATTTTCAACAACAGAAACGTTATATAGTGATGTTGGAACTTACCATCTCCTTGTTCATAAAGTTTATCTACAAATTCTTCGGAGACATACTGGAGAAGCAGGCGAATAGGCTCAGCAAGCTGAAAGAAAAAGCAATTAGTATTTTATGCAAATGATTATTATGTCTGTGTGTTTGTATATGTATATATGCGCGTACTTTTCTGTATATGTATGAAAGCTCAGGCGTGTATACACGTTTATGTGTGTTGTGAGAGTGCATGGCCTAGTTGTTAGGGAGTTGGACTCATGATTGCAAGATCGTGGTTTCAATTCCTAGATTGGGTGGTGTGTTGTGTTCTTGAGCAAGACACTTCATCTCATGTTGCTCTGCAATCTAACATGTGGCACAATCATTTGGTCCCTATAAACAAACCATTTGTGCAGGTCATCCGACAACAGCCGAACACTCATACATCATCTTCAATGGAAGAGTCCATTGTATATCATCATCATCATTTAACATCCATTGCCCATGAGGGCATGGGTTGGACAATTTGACCAGGGCTGGTAAACTGAGAGGCCACACTAAATTCCACTCTGATTTGGCATGGTTTCTACAGCTGGATGCCCTTCCTAATGCCAACCATTCCAAGACACACACACACACATAGAAACAGAGGAGGATTGTGACAGGAAAGGCATCCAGCTGTAGAAAAATCTGCTTTGACAAGCTTTGTCTGACCCATGCAAGCATGGAAAAATGAACATTAAATGATGATGGTGATGATGTTTCTGCCCCCCACTCCCAGCATGGAGATATTCAGTGACATAAATAAATAAATACTAAACAAGCAGTGAACGGTGTTGAAAATCAATGAGTTAGTGAGTTGGTGGCCTGGTAGTTGGTATGTTGTTTCTAGAAAGATGGCAGGGGTGGTGGAGGTGGTGGAGGGTTTTAGTGTGTCACCCAAACTGGTTTTAGCAGGCTCAGTCAGTCAATATATACAAACACATATACATACATGCACACATATACATACACACACACACACACATATATACTTACAAATACATACACATATATATAAACAAGACAGCACAAGCAACACCAACGTCCTCTCAACGATTAACCAGAGATGTTTTTTAAAATGAGAATATCTGAAATAAACTTGACTGTTCTCACGAACAAGAATACTAAAAATGAACCTGACCGCTCTCAAAAATTAAGTTAAAAAACCCAGAAAAATAATCCAGAATCCTTATCCGGTACCAGATCAATCCCAAAATCGAATCAGTTTGTGCCAGTCATGAGGCCAAACAGCCCTGAAAGTTTCATCCAAATCTATCCAGCGGTTCTTGAGATATCGTGTCCATGGACAAACAAACAAACAAACATGACTGAAAACAATATCTGTGCCTGTTTACATCTCCATAACTTAGCGGTGCGGCAAACACGAATCAATAAGATAAGTGCCAGACTTTAAAAAAAAGCATATGTACTAGGGTTGATTTGTCCAACTAAAACAGTTTGAGGCAATGCTCCAGCATGACCTTAGTTCAAAGACACAAACAAGTAAAAAGAAAATAAAAATACAAACGCTAATTAATTACAATAGAAGAATATTGCACTCAATGCTTTTAAAAATTGTTACAAAGAACAAAAAAAAAAAAAAGACCTGTTTCTAAAATGTTAAAAGTCTTGTTGCTTGCTTACAAACCCTAGGGGTCCTGACACTAACCTGCTGTGGGTGTATGTGTAGGAGTCCCTATAAATTGCTTTGTTAAAGACAGCTCTGTTCATAATTTGTACGCAAACACACATACACATCACAAAGATCAAACACACACAGACGAAAGACATGGTCATTTGTCGCGTGGGAAATTGTGTGTAACTTTTTTGATTCTTGCCACTGAAAGTTATTTTTGGAAAAGGGCTTTTTTGCTGACTCACACTATCTGCTTTCTCAAACACACAAAGCAAAAAGAAAAAAAAAAAAAAAAAAAAAAAAAGGCGTTATAAAATCTTGCAATGTAGTTAATCATTTTCATCTGACAGCATGCGAGGACGATTCCAAGTGTGTGCAATGTAGGGTATGTACATATATGTCCTCGATTATGTGGGTCACACACATGCAGGTAGACAATATGAAAAAAAAGCAAATATTCTCACAGTACAACTCTTACATGTTCACAGAAAGACGGGAGGGGGATACACACACACACACATATATATATATACAGACAGACAGACTGATAGATATGTGCCAAAACAAGGTCACGGAAAATTTTTAAAAGCTTAACAGCCGAGTTAATCATTTCTTTATCACATTACTTATGATCACGGTCTTGAAAAGGAATTTTTCAAGTGGGTACAAAGTTTCTTTCAGGTGTCTTTCCTTTCTGTAAATGTTAGTAGCTTCAGGTACAGGCATGGGTGTGTGGTAAGCAGTTTGCTTCCCAACCACATGGTTCTGAGTTCAGTCCCACTGTGTGGAACCTTGGGCAAGTGTCTTCTATTACAGCCTTCAGCCAAAGAAAACCTTGTGAGTGCATTTGATAGACAGAACTAAAAAAAAAACCTATTATGGCTGTATAGGCACAGGAGTGGCTGTGTGGTAAGAAACTTGCTCACCAACCACATGGTTCCGGGTTCAGTCCCACTGCGTGGCACCTTGGGCAAGTGTCTTCTACTATAGCCTTGGGCCGACCAAAGCCTTGTGACTGAATTCGGTAAACAGAAAATGAAAGAAGCCCGTTATATATTCATATATGGATGTGAGCGTTTATGTTTGTGTGTCTGTGTTTGTTCCCCCCAACATCACTGGACAACCAATGCTGGTGTTTTTACATCCCCATAACTAAGCAGTTCAGCAAAAGAGACCGATAGAATAAGTACTAGGCTTACAAAGAATAAGTCCCGGTGTCAATTTGCTTGACTAAAGGCAGTGCACCAGCATGGCCACA
>NC_142952.1:31694608-31724919 GCF_046866305.1 Octopus bimaculoides | reverse complement strand
GTGTGATAAGAACGTGTGTGTGTGTGTAAACGTGGAGGCACATGGCTTAGTGGTTAAGGTGTTGGATTCATGATTGTAAGATTGTGGTTTCAATTCCTGAACTAGGCGATGCATCGTGTTCTTGAGCAAATCACTTCATCTCATGCTGCTTCAGTGCACTCATCTGGTAAAAGTGAATAATCCTGCAACAGACTGGCATCCCATCCAGGGAGGAATGTATATAATATGTCAGAGAAACCAGGACACTTGACCTATGCTTCTTACAGAGTAATGTGAACTGACCAAGAGAGAGAAACAGAGATAGATTGATGGATGTGTGTGTGTGTGTGTGTGTGTGTGTGAGATTAAACATTATTGAATGACATTACCTCTCCAACAGTAACTCGTTTTTTCTTTCTTTCCTGTAGGCATTCCATTGCTATTTGGTAAATACTGGACACCAAGGCAAGTGACCATCGGCCAGCTTCCTGGTCAACACAACCATTGAAATCTGTCTCTTCAAAGTTCTCTAATATATGAGATTTCTGGGAAAAAAGTGTTGAAGACAAACAGAAAGTCAATATGGAAGATTACAGTGAGAGAGAATAAATTTCAGATGAAGGATCATTGTAAGAGAAGTGGATTAAAGTGGAGTGGATTAAAGTGGAGTGGAACAGAGTATAAGGAGTGGGTTAAGGTAAGAGGAATGGATTAGGGATGTTGTTTATTTCCAGGAGATTTGGATGTTGTTGTGGAGTAAGAAGCTTGCATCTCAACCGCATGGTTCTGGGTTCAGTCCCACTATGTGGCACCTTGAGCAAGTGTCTTCTTTAAGGCTCCAGGCCGACCAAAGCCTTGCAAGTGGATTTGGTTGATGGAAACTGAATGAAGCCAATCATGTGTGTGTGTGTGTGTGTGTGTGATTGATACTGCCTGTATGACAGCAACAACCATTTTACAATGATGTCAAGACATGCAGACAAAAAAAGAACAGACACACACACAGAGTTGAAGTAAGAAAGTAAGTTTCTATCTTATTTTTGTTGAGATACTCAGCCTTCTTTCAATTAATTTCGAAAATAATGAATTCAGTAAAGTAATTTTGTCATTATTAATTTGGTGTTTAGAACATAAACATGAAATTTTGAGTGAAGATTTTATTTTACAGCATTCTAACCAATGTGTTCCCATACACTGTCTTTGCATAATTTAATTTTGAAAATAACAAAGAATGTAGTACAATAAGTCTGTCACTATTACGCTGGTGTTTGAAACATGAATTAATATAAAAGTTTTATAGAAGGCAACAACAATTGCAGCGTGGAATGTGTTTATAAGCCATTTAAAAACACACAAAAACCGTTAGATTCACTTCAACATTGAAATCTAATTTGCCAAAATATTTTTGAAAATATTTTGGCAAATTAAATTTCAATGTTGAAATGAATCTAACGGTTTTTGTGTGGTTTTAAATGTCTTATAAACACCTTCCACAATGCAATTGTTTTTGTTTTAGCACATGATCTCAGATCAGGTCACTTGCTATGCAAGTACATCTCCGTAATTTTAAAGAAGGTTTTAACTTAAATTACTTTAAACCTTTGGTTTTCATATTTCTGTTGAAATAAAGTTTCAGTGGTTGGCATTAGGAAGGGCAGCCAGCCGTAGAAACCATGCTGGAGTTTGGTGCAGCCCTTCAGCTCACCAGCCTAGTCAAACCGTCCAACCCATGCCAGCATGGACAAATGGATGCTAAATGATGGCATCCAACAGGTTAAACAGATCAATGCTACTTAGTAGTCTCCTACCACCCCCTATTCTTAAGACAAACAAATAATTTAGCAAGATAATTTTGTCCTTGTTAAAGTGATATTTGAAACAAATTAGTATGAAATTTTAATGGGAGGTTTTAATTTAGATCCTTTTAAAATAGGGAATTTGCATCATAAAACTAGAGGCAGACTTAGGCAGCTTGGTATCAAAAAGTTTAAGGGTATAATGAGATGTTCAGATTCAAAGAAATGGATTAGCTTTGACAGAACAACTACTGGATGTTCTGGGAGTGTTATTCTACTGCAAACCAGCAACAACCTATCAAATGGAGTTGATGGGATTGGAGAAGATTTCTCTGTCAGTCACAGAGACTGGGTCTCAAGAAATGTAAATAAATTATATTAATTACCAAATCTCGATCTTCTCGGTTCATGTCAAAGGCAGGCAAACTGGTCAATAATTCTAGAAGAATCTACAAATAATAGAA
This sequence comes from Octopus bimaculoides, assembly GCF_046866305.1. Taxonomy (NCBI): domain Eukaryota; kingdom Metazoa; phylum Mollusca; class Cephalopoda; order Octopoda; family Octopodidae; genus Octopus; species Octopus bimaculoides. Next base: position 31,722,680 of record NC_142952.1, on the reverse strand, counting down.
AAATATTTTAAAAAGAAAGAAAATAAATAACGATTCCACACATTCTAAAAGACAGGAAAAATTATTATTATTTTTTTTATTATTATTATTATTATTATTATTATTATTATTAAGGTGGCATGCTAACAAGTCTGCCAGTTCACTGCCATAATAATAATAATTATTATTTTTACAATAATATTATTATTGTTATTAAGGCAGCAAGCGGGGCGATTCGTTAGCATGTTGGGTGAAATGTTTGCCTTTCATCCTTTTGAGGGCCGATGAATTAAGTACCAGTAAAATACTGGGATCGATGTAATCGACTAGTCCCCTCTCCCAAAATTGCTGTCCTTGAGGCAAAATTTGAAACCATTATTATTATTATACCATAATTCATTTTATCTGACACTTGCATAATCCTATCAATTCACTGCCATAATAATAATAATAATAATAATCCTTTCTACTATAGACACAAGGCCTGAAATTTTATGGGAGCAAGTTTGTCGATTTCACTGACCCCAGTACCCAACTGACACTTATTTAATCGACCCCAAAAGGACGAAAGGCAAAGTTGACCGACCTTGATAGAATACTAATACTACTACTAATAATAATGGTTTCTGATTTAGCCGTGGCTGAGCATTTTGTTAAGAGATGATGCTAAAAGATGACATTGTCTGATACTTCATTTTACTGACACCATGAAAATGAAAGGTAAAGTTGACCTCAGCAGGATTTGAACTCAGAATGTAGAGAGCCAAAGCAAGTACGGTAAAACATTTTGTCTGAGACAGTAACGAATCTGTTAATCCACTGCCGAAGATGATGGTGGTGGTGGCATTTATTTGCCATGGGTGCCAAATGGAGACATTACGAAGGCAGCTTACATAGAATGTGTGTATGCAGTTGGTGGTGAAGGCATAGAGACAGAAACAGTAAGAGTAAAAAAAAACAACAAAACCCTCTACAAGAATAAAAGTACAAGTTTTCGGAGATGGCATAAGGGATTATATCGTACCATTACTTAAAAGAAATTCATTTTATTAACCCAGGAAAGTGAATGTCAACTTTAACTTGGAACATAAAGAAAACAAAAAGACGTGACTGCAAGATTATTTTTGCTGGTACAGGCTCTACCATTTCTTTCTCTTGGTAGAATCAACGACTGAGAATTACTTTCATTCAATTTTTTTCGTCAGAAATAAGAGAAGGGAATTAAATTAAGACTTAGAGGTAACAACTATTGGAGGCGGCGGGAGGGGGTAGAGAAAGAAAAAGAAACCACCAACAGACATATCTAAGGGGAGGTAATTCCGAATTATAACATTATACAATTTAGAATCACTTAAGAAATTGTAAATAGATTCTATGAACTATTGAAGAAAACGTTTCACAGGGATTGTTTAGTTGATTTTCTTTACATTTGAGTTCAAATCCCAACTGTGCCTTTTATCTGTTCAGGGTCAATAAAGAATATATTTAGCTGCTATTACAATAGACACAGACGAGGCTGTGTGAATAAGAAGTTTGCTTGCCAATCAATTGGTTTTGAGTTCAGTCTCACTACATGGTACATGGATGGGCTAGTGTTTTCTACTGTATATATTCACAAGTCCCTTAACCCCTTGGGGATCATTGGGGTGCTGCAGTCATGCAGTATATCTAAAGTGAGAAAGCCTAACAGAGCCCGTCCCTCTCCATGCTGAATTCATTTCTACAGCTGAGTGGACTGGAACAACGTGAAGTGAAGTGTTTTGCTCAAGAACACATCACCCAGTCCAGGAATTGAAACCACGATCTTATGATCTTACACACACACACAACGGGTTTCTTTCAGTTTCCTTCTTTCAAATCTACTCATAAAGCTTTGGTCAGCCAGGGGCTTATAGTACAAAATAATTGCCAGTAGGATTGAACTCAGAGCCATGTGGCTGGAAAACAAACAACTTAACCACATGGCCATGCCTGAGCTTAAGGATGAGTTCTTGGAACGTTTCCAAGTTCCACCGAGATCAATGAAGAAACAAGACAAAAGATCACTACTTACCACACCGAAACCAAAAGAATCTAATTTTGCAGAAATATCGTGCAAACGAGCTTCAGGTGCTTGATAAGCTGATGTTCCCATAACAATAGCTGTTGATACTGTTGTTGTGTTGTTTCCCATAGGGCCAGGCCGGGCTGTAGCAAAATCCCCAACTTTAGGGATAAAGTCTCTATCGAGAAGGACATTTGCACTGAAATGAGAAAAAACACAATAAAATCATCTTTTTATTTTAATTTACAAAGATTTACAAATTTAATGTCATGAAAAGCAGTGGATACTTAAATAATAATAATAATAATAATAATAATAATGATGATGATTTCAAATTTTGGCACAAGGCCAGCAAATTCAGGGGAGGGGATAAGTCAACAACATCAAACCCGGTGCTCAACCCCAAAAGGATGATAGGCAAAATTGACTTTGGAGGAATTTGAACTCAGAATGTTAACGACATGAAATGCCTGGTGTGCACCTTTGATTATCACACACACACACCTACATACACCGCACATTAATCAAACGAAAAGTAACGAAGACAAACCTTTTAATGTCTCTGTGGACGACTTTGTTACTGTTAAGATAATTTATACCACGTGCCGTTCCTTTGGCTATCACAAGGCGCTGGTCAACCCTAAGCGGTTTGGTCTGATCCTGTAGAGAGACAACAAGTAGTGGTGAAAAATATGGATTTAATCAGAGGGTGTGTTGTGGGGTACTTCAAGTACAGCGAGGTAGAGTAAGTGGGGTGGGGGTATACCCCAACTATAGTTTTATTTGTATTAACCAAAACTAGAAGAAGTTTTAGGTATGGAAGCAAAGTCTAGAATTAAAGGGCCTTAGAGTTAACCTAGCAAAAACCAAAGTTTTAGTGAATAGGAAAGCAGACAAACTACAAATCCCTTCTTACCACACAGCCATTATAAATTTTAAATTCTTATTATGTGATAAGAAGTTTAAACTTAAAATGGCTCTGTGTATGCGAGGAATTTTCGTTAATTACTAATCCAAACAGTAATTATTCTATCAGTCCCCACCTCACCCAAATTCTTGATCATTTTCAAAATGAACTAAAATGTACAGGCAGTGTAGTTCATTGGAAATAAGATCGTAAAGGCAAAACAGAAATAGATAAAAACTTGCTGGTGCAAAGAACTTGTTAAAATTTAGTTAAAAAGACTAAAGTGCTTCCTAAAAATTAAAAACAAACACATACTTAAAAAGACTTAACTTGCAGGTTTAAAGTTTATTCAAAACTAGTTAAAAAGACCCACTTGCTGGTTCAATAGTGAAGGAAGAATTAATTTCCCTTACTTCTGTTTCTTCCATGGCATTGAGAAACGAAGACATACAATGTCAAAGTTGTTTTGCGTAGCATTTCTGCTACTAGAGATAAAAAGGGGCTTTTTCCCCCCTTTTTATAAATCTTTTCCACCTGTTTTGGTTATGGCCTCTCTTTAATACATTCTGATATTCTCATCCCAGTCCATGCCTCGTCTTCTACCTTCTATTTCGCCAGATATTGTATTTTCCTAGGTGACGGTGTTGCAGAAGACCCAGCCAATCAGCGCATTGGACAAAATGCTAAATAACATTTTCACAGGTTCTCCACGCTATGTTCCACCTTTCATCTCTCTGGGGTCGATAAAATAAAGTACCAGTTAGGTAGTGGGGGGGGGGAGGTCGATATAATTGACTAACACCCCCCCTCCATATTTTTGGCTTCTCACCAATTTGGAAAAAAAAATTATTATTATTCCAACTATCATGTGATATCCAGAAAAGATGCAAGCACACATCATCATCATCGTCGTTTAACGTCCACCTTCCATGCTAGCATGGGTTGGACGATTTGACTGAGGACTGGTGAAACCAGGTGGCTACACCAGGCTCCAATCTGATCTGGCAGAGTTTCTACAGCTGGATGCCCTTGCTAACGCCAACCACTCAGAGAGTGTAGTGGTTGCTTTTATATGCCACCGGCACAAGGGCCGGTCAGGCGGTACTGGCAACGGCCACACTCAAAATGGTGTATTTTACGTGCCACCTGCACAGGAGCCAGTCCAGTGGCACTGGCAACGATCTCGCTTGAATGACTTTACACGTGCCAGGAAGGCAACGCTGGGCACAGGTGCCATCACAATTTCGACATACATATATACACGTCGTAATTATCATCATCATTTAGTGACTGCTTTCCACGTTGGCATGGCTGGATGATTCAACAGGAGACCGCACGAAGCTTTAATGTTGTACTTTAGCATGTTTTTTTTTCATGGCTGGATGTCCTTCCTAATGCCAATCACTTTACAGAGTGTGCTGGGTGCTTTTTACGAAGGCAAAGAATGAGAATTGGACTTGTGCTAGTTGTTGACAAGTTAAAAGTATAAAAGAGAGTTAGAGATAGGTGTCTGGTTGGAGAGGAGATGCATGGCTAATTCCAAGTTGGAAAAGAAAGGAGAGAAAAGAGAGAGAGAGAGAGAGGAAGGGGAGAAAGAGAGATGGTGGTGGAAATGCATTGGGACATACCTTCGGGGTACACTGGTGGTTCAAAATAAGCAAAGTGGTACAGAGGGTATCACTTGACCATATGATCAACTAGACTATCAGATACTGTTACACATCACTGGTCACAATGCACTTTTTGCATTGTTTTAGCCTTCAACTGATGGCATCCTGCTGGTCACCCCGTCCTGGTCGAAATGGGGACTGGAGCAACGTGAAATGAAGTGTTTTGCATAAGAACACAACGTGCCACTCGGTCTGAGAATCGAACCCACGATCTAGCTATCTGGAGTGTGACAGCCTAACCACTAGGCCATGCACTTCACTATACAGAGGATATATATATATATATATATATATATATATATATATAAAATAATATATAAATATACGCATATATCCATACATATATGTACATACCTACATCTATATGTATGTACATATATGTATGGATATATGCATATATTTATATTATTATATGATCGAATGCCACGCATCCTTTTCCAAGTATATAATATATATATATATATATATATATATATATATATATATATATATATATATATATACATACACACACATAATGGTTTTGTCATTTCCATCTATGAAATCCACTGACCAAGCTTTGGCCAGCCTAGGGCTATAGTAGAGGAGACCTGCCCGAGGTGCTGTACAATGAGACAGCTCCTTTAACTGAAAGTCAACTCAATATTTTGCTGCCTAAGAACCCCCCCCCCCCACTCTTTGTACCCCTGCCAGCCTCAAAGTCCCTCCTGTAATAAAGAACATCATCAAGGATCACAAATCCTTCTTCCTTCATCATCATCATCATCGTTTAACGTCCGCTTTCCAGGCTAGCATGGGTTGGACGATTTGACTGAGGACTGGTGAAACCGGATGACAACACCAGACTCCAATCTGATCTGGCAGAGTTTCTACAGCTGGATGCCCTTCCTAATGCCAACCACTCAGAGAGTGTAGTGGGTGCTTTTATGTATTCACTCGCACGAAGGCCAGTCAGGTGGTACTGGCAACGGCCACGCTCAAGATGGTGCATTTTATGTGCCACTCGCACAAGAGCCAGTCCAGGGGCACTGGCAACGATCTCGCTCGAAAATCCTACGAAGGCCAGTCAGGCGGTACTGGCAACGGCCATGATCAAAATGGTGTATTTTATGTGCCACCTACACAAGAGCCAGTCCAGGGGCACTGGCAACGATCTCGCTCGAAAATCCTACGAAGGCCAGTCAGGCGGTACTCAGCCAAAAATATAAATAGATAAAGAAATTAATGACACCTCTCAAAAATGGGTGAGACTGAAGAGAAAAAAAAAACCTTTGTGTGAAAGAAAGCAAGTCAGCTTCGATGCTCACCTTTCGTGCTAATCTATCTTCCACAGACCCATTTGCCATATATTCACAGATAATACAGAGTTTTGGTTGGCAACAATAACCTAAGAGAGGAAGTAAATTTTCATGATGAAATCTAGAAAAGAAGAAAAAAAAAAAGAAAAAAAGCAAACAAATAATAATTATACATATTAATATAAATTACTTTTGTTTACATTTTAACCTACCAAATACAATCACACACACACACACACACATCATCTATCATTTTACTTTTTATTTGTTCCAGTTATTAGACAGCGGCCATGCTGGGGTTACTGCCTTAAAGAATTTTTAGTTGAATGGATGGACCCCAGAAGTTTGCTTTTTTTTTTTAAATAAAGCCTGGTACTTGCTCTAATGGTCTCTTCTGTCAAATTGTTGAATTACAGGGACATAAACACACCAGCACTGGTTGTCAAGTGGTGATCTGGGATAAATGCAAAACACAAAGCCACACACACATGCAAACATACATACATGTATGTACAAGCAGCTCCTTTCAGTTTCTGTCTAGCACAAGGCTTCGGTCAGTTTCTGTTCACTCACAAAGCTTTGGTCAACCTGAGGTGTCACACAATGGGACTGAACTCTGAACCATGTGGTTGGGAAGCAAGCTTCTTACCACACAGCCATGCCTGCATCTATATATATAGGTTTATCTTTTAATTGTTTCAGTCATTGGTCTGCAGCCATGCTGAGGCCCCACCTTGAAAGGGTTTCATTGAACAAATAAGTAAAAGATTAAAAAAAATATATATATAAACAAGCAAAAAAAAAAAAAGATGGAGGTAGAAGTTAAAATGTCCAAAAACATAACAAAAATAGGAAAGGGAAAAATCAATTTATTTATTTTTTAAAATTATACAAGTATCCTCGTTTATCACAGGGGTATGGTTCCAAAAGAGACACATTGATAAATGAATTGTCTCCATGCACTTAGTAAGCGAAATGATTGTCACCTAACTTACAGAGGACTCAGTTATCAGTCTCCTATTAATCATTGTAGTCTTCCAGCTGTAGACTCCACACTAAAGCAGACATACAATCTGGGGGCAGCCCTCAGGCTTGTCTGTCCTTGCTGAATCGTTCAACCCAAACTAGCATGAAAGAGGGGACGTTAAGAGGTGATGATGATGATTGTCATCATGATAAAGATGATCCTGCAGAATAGGGGTCTCTGACCGCTAGGCCATGAATGATTTGGTACAAGGCTGCACAGAAAGCATATATCTTTAAATTTCATTCCTATTCTATTGATTATCGCAGCCTGTGGAGCAGTTTTGCAAGTTCAATCTTGGACATGTTTTACCAGGACGGAATGAGAAACGAAGAGGTGACAAAAATAGCAGGCATTGGGAAGTTTGCAGGACATAGTGACCAAGGCAGATACGGTTTACTGGCCATGTGCTTTGATTATTGCAGGAGAGACATGCTAACATCATGATGGAGTGGACACTGGAAGGAGGCAAAAGACCAAGAGGAAGACCAAGGAAGATGGGGTGCAGTATGTTCCAGGATGATACAACAGCACTGGAAATTGGTCTCAGTGAAGCCAGGAGGAAGGTAAGCAACTGGGATGTGTAGAGAAAGTTTTTTGCCAGTTGTATGGACAGTACTGGAGGATCTAAAAGCTAAGAGAGGTATATGTAATAATCAAATTCTCTATTATGCTCTTTGTGTTTTGTTATGTGCATGATGCTCTGGTCTGTGGCGAAAATGTCTGGCATAAAACCATTCTGTAGTGCAACAGAAGTTGGGAGCTGCTGCAGTTGGGAATACAGGAAGGGCCATTGTTTTCTGTTCACTGATCCCATATACTGATGTGTATAATTATGTAAATTTGTGTAAGAATTTACACAGCCTCGCAGCGCAACAGTTTGTGCATTCTGGGTAGCTGAGTACTGTAGGAAGTTGCTGGAAAGAATTTTTGCGGTGCAAGCAGAATCTCCGTCTGACTGCCGACCCGTGTTATAACTGACCAATCTGTGATAAGGCTAACATGGTTTGCAATTGAGTGAACAGTGTTATTCTAGATCAGTGGTGGACGAATCAGTGATAAATGGGGCTACATGTACAACAAGATACGGAAGGCAGTCGAATATGAAACACACACACATAGAGACACACACATGCACGAAATAAATAAAATGGAGGATGTTGGGAAATGAAAGGAAAGAATTAAAAAATAAAATAAAAGAACAAAAGAAAAAGAAAATCATACTTTTTAAGTACATTTAATTCTGTTTCAAACTGTTTAACGAGATCGTTAGTTGTATCATATAGTCGTTTCACAGCTACATGTTCTTTACCTTCAATTCCTAGAAAAATAAAAATAAAAGTCACACATCACCATCATCATCATTATTCAACATCCCCTTTTCCATGCTTGCATGGGTTGGATGAAATTTGTTGACACAGACTTTTCTACAGCTGGATACCCTTCCTGTGGCCAGCCCTCACCAGTTTCCAAGCAAGTGAATATTTCCCTAGGGTCAGACATATTTTCCACAGAATATTGGAAATGAATGGACACTGCTTGTATGACAGTAACTCTCATTTACAATTATTATATGTTTGCAAGACAAAGAGACACAAAATACATACACATATATACATATACGTGTGTGTGTGTGTGTTTGTGTGTGTGTGTGTGTGTGTGTGTGTGTGTGTGTGTGTGTGTGTGTGTGTGTGTGTGTATATATATATATATATATATATATATGCAAGAATATACAAGAATAAGGGCAGAGAATCGTCAATTAATAATAGAATTAATAATTAACAATTTTGCCAAGTAGTTCAGTATGAAAAAAACCTTTATCGGTAAAACCATTTATCATCATAAATATACAGGGATTAGCATTGAGTTGCTTCTCCAACATACTGAAAATTTAGAAATAGCAGTCAAAGAACTACTGATTCTAAACTACAAATTTTTCTCTAAACGGATGGCGATATTTATGGCACACATTTCAGTATGTTGGAGAAGCAACTCAATGCTAATCCCTGTATATTTATATATATGCATGTATGTATACATATATACATGCATATATATATGTATGTATATATGTAGGTATGCATATATATGTATGTGTATATATACATGTATGTGTGTGTGTGTACATGTATGTATGTCTATATATATATATATATATATATATATGTTTAACCCTTTAGCATTCTGATTTATTTGTCAAATATAATGCTAATTAATTCACATTGTCTTGAATTGATCATGCATTATCTGGTAGCTTTTGAGATTTCAATGATGTTATTATATATTTTTAGAATAACATTGTCGTGTAGGTGTAAGAAGGTGGATCTGGTCAGTTTAAACATAAACCAGGCAGAATATTTGGGCTAGATATGGCTGGTTTAAATGCTAAAGGGTTAAGAAACACAGACAGAAAAACGCACACACACACATATGATGGGCTTCCTACAGTTTCCATCAACTAAATTCATTCACAAAGCATTGGTCTGCTTGGAGCCATAGTAAAAGCCAAACTGCCCTAAGTTCCATGCCCTAAGGACATAAAGATTAAGAAATTCCAAGCAAGCATAAACTTACCAAGATAGACGGAACCAAAGCCGCCGCTGCCCAATAGGCGACCACCATCGGATAAACTACAATCATCAAAGTTATTTGTGATTTCCTCGAGTAAGGAGTATTCAATTTTACTGAATGCTTCATCATTTCCAGCTGAATGTGAAAAAAAAAAGGGGAAAAGAAAGAAAAGAATATAGTCATGTTCGTTTGTGAGGGTAAGAAGGTGCTTGAAGGGGTTGGGGTTGAATTTTGTGGGTGCATTTAGTGACTGATCAGGTCGAACCACGTCTACACGGTTTTCTGGATGAAGACCCATACAGGCCCCAAACACTTAAAAAAGATTTTGGTGCCCCCCCCCCCCCCCCCGCCATATGTAGCTAATTCAAAATATATCCAATTAATAAACTGTTAAATGAATTTCTATTTTTCAAAATGAAACAAAACTAAGATGGAAAATAATGCTTATTTTTGTACACTTCCACTTTATTTACATTTGAAAGAAAGCTTTCCAATGCTGCTGGCAGTTTAGAAACAGAATAATGGTGGTAGTTGGGGATTTGATGGCACTGCTCTTCCTAGCCTGCCTACGTCACTCAGCCGCAGGAACCCTATTGATTTTGCAGGTTTGCATGCCCTTGCAGAGAGTTGATTGCCCTTTGCCTCTATTCTGAGCATTTTGTGTATTATAGAAATATAAGCAATTTATTGCACATAAATTTCAACAACAAAATCTTATGTGGACCCCCACTAAGTGCCTTATGGACCCAGGTTGAGAACCACTGGTGGATTAACTGGGTAGATTAACACAGGGGATTACCTCAATGTCTTGCCATTTTATGCCAAGACATCTGAGACAGGTGATGTGGAAGATCCAATGATGTTACACCACTGTATTTAGTGGCTATTATTTAAGCAATGTGTTCATCATCATCATCATCGTTTAACGTCCGCTTTCCATGCTAGCATGGGGTGGACGATTTGAGTGAGGACTAGCAAGCAAGAAGGCTGCACCAGGCTCCAATCTGATCTGGCAGAGTTTCTACAGCTGGATGCCCTTCCTAACACCAACCACTCCGAGAGTGTAGTGGGTGCTTTTATGTGCCACCGGCACGAGGGCCAGTCACACGGTACTGGCAACGGCCACACTCAAAGGGAGCCAGTCTAGCGGCACTGGCAACGACCTCGCTCGAATGATTTACTAATGTGCCACCAGCACAAGTGCTAGAAGGCAATGCTGGTAACGATTATGCTGGTGGATGATTAAGGGATGAGATAGGTGCTAATGAAGGGGCAAAATCTCTTGAAATATGGCATATATGCCTGTTACCCTTTTTTCATTTTTGATCTCCTACTCCGTTATTTTGGACAAATATATATATATATATATATATATATATATATATATATATATTGGGTGGCTTTTAAGCTAGCTCCTGTGGAGGGCTCTTCATTGGGCCTTGAGCCCAATAATGACACTTCATGTATTGAGTACATATTAAATTTTATTAAACTTGACCAATATTTTTCAGGCAATGAACAATTTTTATCAAAACAGTGATATATGTCCACTTGGAACTTATTGGAAAGCTTCATGGTAGACAATATTTTTTGTCTTCCCATTCAGTGGTCAGTACAATTAGTTTTTTTCTGTCTAACCTCTTTCTTTTTCTCTTTTTCTGTTGACCGTTTTCAATCATTGCCACCACACCCACCATTCAGACTTTTGATGTCACCACCATCAACACCTTTGACTTTGCTGCCTTCCTCCTCCACCACCATCACCACTGTCTTTCACATCCTTTACTATCACTGTCATGCTTGACCGCCTCGGCTACCACCACCACCATCGCCTCCACCTTTATCACAACTATAGCTCATACTATTACTATCACCCCTTTACCATCTCAACTGTCACTCTACTACCACCCTCACCGTTCCTACGCCTCTTATTACTCTCACCCCAACAAGAGGAGTAGAAGTATCTTTGAATAGTGGGGGGGGGGGGTCAAAGTGTGACACACTGACACAGAAATTCGTTTTGGCATTTATTATTATAGATATATACAAATATATAAAAACACTACGCTCATTATTATATCAGGAGATAAGAGTCGCACAACAAAATACTGCATCCCTACAAGTCATTAATATCATCATCACAGTACACATACATGTGTATGCAGTGGTCGTGGAAGATCTCTTGCGGCCCCATTTGATTTATTTTCACTGTCTCCTCTAAATGTGAGTAACCGTTTAGCTTCAACAGCAACAAACTAACTACGCCATCTGCTCTAAACCTTTCACCGATACCTTAACCCTCAGCCCTTAGCACAAAGGTGTTCCAGCCATTACGTTGGGTTTCATAGTCTTCTAAGCTTCATGGCAACTATACTGGTACCAGTGGCATGGAAAAAAAAAACCCGGAAAAAAAAAGAGAAGCACCTAGCACATGTTGTGAAGGGGTTGGTGTGAGAAAGGGCATCCAGCAGCACAAACCATGTTGAAATAGATAGGGTAGGGGTATGGTGGTGGTGGTGGTGGCAGTAGTTTGTTGGCACTCCGTAGCTTACGTCGTCGAGGGTTCCAGTCAATCCGATCAACGGAACAGCTTGCTCGTGAAATTAACGTGCAAGTGGCTGAGCACTCCACAGACACGTGTACCTTTAACGTAGTTCTCGGGGATATTCAGCGTGACACAGAGTGTGACAAGGCTGGCCCCTTTGAATTACAGGCACAACAGAAACAGGAAGTAAGAGTGAGAGAAAGATGTGGTGAAAGAGTACAGCAGGGTTCGCCACCATCCCCTGCCGGAGCCTCATGGAGCTTTAGGTGTTTTCGCTCAATAAACACTCACAACGTCCGGTCTGGGAATCGAAACCGCGATCTTATGACTGCAAGTCCGCTGCCCTAACCACTGGGCCATTGGGCCTCCACATGGCAGTAGTAGTAATCGGTGTGTTATATCCTTGGGTTTGTTCTCATCGAACAGATTTATGATCAAAAGCATTCCAACAATGACCCTCCATTTCTATTTTCTTACATGCCTTGCACATCATGGGGAAAAAACATTACCTGGCATGTTACTTCCTACGACACAGTGTGACAGAGAGATTAATAATGCATGGTGGTGGTGGTGGTGAGGGTGTCGGTGATGAAGGTAGCATTGGGTGTAGAGAGTAAGAATGGCATTAGGAGGGGTTGTGGTGGAAGTGGTAGTACTAGGATGTTGATGATGGTAGGGGCAGTGGTGGGGAGTGGCATTTGCTGGTGATAGAAATTGGATACACACCCACACATACATATATATATATACACACCCACACATACATATATATATATATATATATATATATATATATATATGCACATACATACATATACTATATATACATACATACATACATATACTATATATATTTACAGACATGTACATATCTATATACATGCACACATACACAGGTTGTTATGGTGGTGGTAGGGAGGGCCATTAGTTGGTGGTGGTGGTGGTGGTGGTATATAACAATGACACACAACAAAGGAAAATAAATATAAAAAAAAAACAAGATATGCATTGAATAATAAGTAGCGATTACATCCTAGTACATTATGTTGGTGAACCCAAGCTTGACATAGACAGAAGGAGATATATCTGTAGGAACACAAAGACAAGGATATATGCATATACAGCCTTGAAGCTGTTTTCGGGTTGGCTCTTGTGGTGGGCACCTTTGAGGCCATCGGCCCCACTTTCAACCTGCTTCATGGCCCTCTACCCATGTGTAATGTGATGGACTTGGACGATTTGACTGAGGACTGGTGAACCAGATGGCTACACCAGGCTCCAATCTGATTTGGCAGAGTTTCTACAGCTGGATGCCCTTCCTAATGCCAACCACTCCGAGAGTGTAGTAGGTGCTTTTATGTGTCACCCGCACGAAGGCCAGTCAGGCGGTACTGGCAACGGCCGCGCTCAAAATGGGGTGCTTTTACGTGTCACCCGCACGAAGGCCAGTCAGGCGGTACTGGCAACGGCCGCGCTCAAAATGGGGTATTTTATGTGCCACCCGCACAAGAGCCAATCCAGCGGCACTGGCAACGATCTCGCTCGAAAGTCCTTACACATGCCACGGGCACAAGTGCCAGAAAGGAATACAACAGTAAGTAAACAACAAACACATCCAACAGTCCATATAACACTTACCTATGTGTAAGTTGAGTAGTTGCTTCAATACTGCAGGTGTGTCATCGTTCTCTGTGGCCTTCTTTGTAAAAGCTTCTGCAAACGGGTTCGGCTGTCCGACAGGGAAGCTGCTTTGTTGCGCTAAACTGCTGACAGAGTAATGTAGTACAGATCTCATTTCTATAGTGGGGAGTTCAGAAACATCCGACGAACTTCGTCTGGAAGAATTATCAATCGAAGTGTTTCTCCTTTCACTATGTTCTTGTGGCAAAGATTGCATGATTCTTTTCTCACAGCAGTTTGTTGTTTTGTTGGAAGGTGTGTCTGGAAAAGAGAGAAAACAATAAACCGTATATAAGCACAGGTGGGCCTGTGTACTGAGTAGTTTGCTTCCCAACCACATGGTTCTAGGTTCAGTCCCACTGTGTGTCACGTTGGGAAAATGTCTTTTGCTATAGCCCCAACTGGATTTGGTAGACAGAAACTGAAAGAAGCCCGAAGCCTGTTGTGTGTGTGTGTGTTTTTGTCTCAGTGTTTGTCCCCCATCACTGCTTCACAAATGGTATTGGTGTGTTTACATCCCAGTAACTTAGCATTTCAGCAAAAGAGACTGATAGGCTAAAAAAAAATAATAAGTACAGGGGTCAATTCATTTGACTAAAGCTTCAAGGTGGTGCTCCAGCATGGCCACAATCTAATGACTGAAACAAGTAGAAAAATAAAAAGGTAAAAGATATGAACAGTTAGATTCAAAATGATGACTTATAGACATCAATAAGGATCATTGACAACCGATGTTGGTGTGTTTACGTCCCCGTAAGTTTGCAGTTCAGCAAAAGGACCGATACAATAAGCACTAGGCTTACAAAGAATAAGACATCAGGCTGATTTGTTTGACTAAAAGCGGTGCTCCAGCATGGCCACAATCAAATGACTGAAACGAGTAAAAGAATATATATATATATATATATATATATATATATCTATAAATGAGAATGTGTGTCTGTCTGTCTGTCTGTGTGAATCCCTAAAACTCGAGAACTACGCAACCAATTTCATTCAAATTTTACACATGCCTTACTTAGGGTTCCAGTTGTGCTTTAGTCAAAAAAATTTATTAACTTCTTGCAGAGTTCGAGCACACGGCAACATAATATCTCCTCCACTATTTAAGTATTACGTGTCAAAAGTGAAACAAAAACACTCATGTCAAATACTTTCACTTTAAAAATGAAACTATTCCACTAACTGAAACAATCACATTTCGATACTGTAGTGACAGATACTTTCATAGAGAGAGAAAGAGAGAAAGAGACAGACAGAAAGAGAGAGAGAGAGAGAGATGTATATGTACACCATTTCGATACTGTAATGACAGATACTTTCAGAGAGAGAGAGAGAAAGAGAGAAAGAGAGAGAGAAAGAGAAAGAATGAGAGAGAGAGAGAGAGAGAGAGAGAGAGAGAGAGATAGAGAGAGAGAGAGAGAGAGATAGAGATGTATATGTATACATATAGATGTACACGTATATGTATATATATATATATATATATAGATCTATACGTACATGTATATGTATACATATGTGTAGATGTATATATATATATATAGATGTACATGTAATATGTATACATATATACATATATACATGCATACAGATATCTATATATATATACACCCATCACACACACATACACATGCACACAAACACACACATTAGTCATTTGTTTTCTTATCCAAAACTACGTCAAAAGTACTGAATGGATCTTTATGAAATTTGGAAATTATATTCTTTGCATAACGGCCATAACTCCCATGAAAATTCATATATTTTTGATGTTGATGAAATTTTAACCCAAACATAACAGATGAGCATTATTTAGAAAATGATGTCACACGTTATCGAGGCTACCATTCTTTCTGGATGTGCAAAAAGGGATGAAGTCTTTATTCCAAGAATTCCTCTTACTCCATCAGGAGCAGACATTCCTTTTACATTCAGAAGACTACAATTCCCCCTTCGTGTGACTTTTGCCATGTCCATAAACAAATCTCAGGGTCAAACACTGTCTGTAGCTGGTCTTCTCTTGGAAGAGCCCTGCTTCTCACATGGACAACTGTATGTTGGCTGCTCAAGAGTGGGCAGCAAAAAAAACCTATTTGTATATGCTCCACAAGGGAAAACAAGGAACATTGTTTACAACGAGGTGTTATAATCACAACAGCAAGAAAGTATGTACATGATCACCTTCTTTTACGAAACTTCATTGACTTTCATATATTTATATTGATATACATATATATACGTGTGTTTGGGTGCGTGTGTGTATATACATTTCTATATATAAAGACGATGCGTAGTCTAGACGGCGTTTTTAGATTTCATTATTCTCTTTAACCCGGGCAACGCCGGGTATTTCTGCTAGTATATATATATAAAGTTTAAATCTAAATTTAAAATCTAGTTGTATGCTGATAAAGCATGTTCACTGCTTATGGCTACCTGGTGTCATCCACGGTAATTGCACAATCGTTGCTGGATCTACCTCAAGGATTCCTCAGAGTAAGGAACAGCACACTCTGTAAAGTGGTTGGTGTTAGGAAGGGCATCCAGCCATAGGAGTGCCTGGTGTGGTCCCTGAGCCTTCCCAGCTCCTGTCAAATTGTTCAAACCATGCCAGCACAGGAAATGGATATTATGAGGATGATGATGATGAAATATAAAGTAAAAGAGGGGAAAAAAAAAAACCAAATGACTCACCAAAATTATTTTGATTTGATACTGGTGATATTTGCCTCCCCAGATATATATCTGCAAGAGAATAAAGGTCCACTCTGAGTTTGAACGGGAACGACATTCATGAAGGAAAGAATACAATACAATACTCACTCACCCGACCACCATGGAAAGCAGACGTTAAACAATGATGAAGATGATGATATATATGTGTGTGTGTGTATATATATATACTTTATTTACAGCAGCAGAAAATATAACAAAAGACTGTTACTCGGAGTTTCACGTTCCCGTTCATCGGACAGTGCTGCTTTTAAATTAAGCATATTACTCTACCTCTGGTATTTGAGCACTCTTTTTTTCCACCTTGTTGCACATTTTATGTGCTTACTCCGGTATATATATATATATATATACACACACACACACACATACATATTTGTATGTATGTATGTATGCATGATCATTATCATTTAAGGTCTACCCAACCCATGCCAGCATGGGTTAGGTAGACACATAGGCAAAGACACACACACACATATATATATATATATATATCATATATAAATATTATAATAGTTATATACATAATTATAACAAGAGACTGGCTATAAGCCTCTCTACGTGCTAGAAATAGATGCCAAATGATGCTAATACCACCTTAGAAACTAAAAAAAATGAAACACAGGCTGTGGTATTAGCATCTTTTAGCATCCATTTCTAGCATGTGGAGAGGCCTTTAGCCAGTCCCTTATTATAATTCTGATTATAATTATTTTAATATTTGTAAAATTCACCTATAATTTTTTTATTTTCGCACTGACCCCTTGGTAAAATCATTAATGATTTTTACCCTTTATTATAATAAATAATATATATTATATATAATTACTATGGGCTTTATTAAGTTTCCATCAACCAAATCCACTCGCAAGGCTTTGGTCAGCCTGGGGCTATAGTAGAGGACACTCACCCAAAGTGCCATGCAGTAGGGCTGAACACAAAACCATGAGATTAGGAAACAGACTTTTTACTGAAAAACCATGTCTGCACCTGTGTGTGTATGTATGTGTGTGTGTGTGTGTGTGTGTGTGTGTGTGTGTGTGTGTGTGTGTGTGTGTGTGTGTGTGTGTGTGTATATATATATATATATATATATATATATATATATATATAAAATCAAAGTGTACAGTATCAAATATCCATTATGGCCGATCTTACCAATCAGTTTCACACCAGGGTTTCAACAGTGTTAGGTAACAGTCTGATTATGTAACACTGCACTCATCAGCGAAAGTGCTCTCTATTGTTGGAGGTGAATAGACACATCCGGTTTGTGGTTGCTGTGAAAACAAGTGCATTTTTTCCTGATGGTTCACATACACACACACACACAAATATGTATATATATATATAGGTGCATGTATGACACTGTGAGCTTATTGTATATATGTATGTATACATGTGTGTTTGTTCCCGACCACCACTTGACAAGTCGTGTTTGTTCACATCCCCATAACTTAGTAGTTTGGCATAAGACACCAACAAAATACATGAGGCTTAACAATAAATACTGGGGTCAATTTGTTCAACTAAAACCCTTCAAGGCATTACCCCAGCATGGCCACAGACCAAAGACTGAAGCAAATAAAAGACAACTCTGTGTGAGAGAGAGGAGAGAGAGAATATGCAGCATCACGTACATGTAAATAATATTATGGAAATCAACTTTAAAACTAATGAGGTCATAGTGATAGGAGAACAACAACAAAAAAATAAAACAAACAAATGATGACACTAATGTAGATGTAGTCCAAACAGCTGAAACCAGTGAACATATTTAAGTTAACCCTTTCGTTAACAACCGGCTGAAACCGGCTCTGGCTCTGTCGTACAAAGGTCTTGATTCCATAAGTTCTGAATTAAAATCTTCCACCAAACCTTAGTCACAATTTATGGTCCTAACATTAGCTTAACGATAACTAAGTTATTGTACTAAATTTGTTGTTATATTTAAAGTAATTGAAAGAAATATAGAGCATCTCAAAATAAATACAGTAACGAAAGGGTTAAATATCAAATGATTCATAGAATATATAAAAATTATCTAAATTAAAAGTTTCTATCAAAATTTCATGTAAATCTATTTTCCAAATATCAACTTAATATAACAGTTCTTTTATTAAATTCTTCATAATTTTCAAAATTAACCTTTTAATTACCACATTACTGTTGAAATACACTGCCTTTGTGTCAATTAATTTTGGAAAAATTCAATAAAACAGCTCACTCATTAAGCTAATGTTTAAAACATAGGCGCAGGAGTGGCTGTGTGGTAAGTAGCTTGCTTGCCAACCACATGGTCACAGGTTCAGTCCCACTGCGTGGCACCTTGGGCAAGTGTCTTCTGCTATAGCCCTCGGGCTGACCAAAGCCTTGTGAGTGTATTTGGTAGACGGAAACTGAAAGAAGCCCATCGCATATGTATATATATATATATATATGTTTGTGGGTCTCTGTTTGTTCCCCCAACATCACTTGACAACTGATGCTGGTGTGTTTAGGTCCCCATAACTTCGCAGTTCGGCAAAAGAGACTGATAGAATAAGTACTAGGCTGACAATGAATAAGTCCTGGGGTCGATTTGCTCGACTAAAAGGCAGTGCACCAGCATGGCCATAGTCAAATAACTGAAACAAGTAAAAGAATAACGGGAAACCCTAATGGAAGATTTTGATTTGGATCGTCTTAACCCCTTCTGTTAGCATATTTCTGTCAAAGAGTACTTAATTGTGGAAATCAGATGGGAGCATTCCTACAGCTTACTTGGCTGCGATGGTCTGGCCAGACTGGAGCACTATCTAGACATACCTGTCTTGGGTAGCCAGGACAGATTGGGGTACCATCTCAACCTATTTGGTAGTGGTGGTCAGACCGGGCTGGTGATGACTGTGATGTTGTTGTTGTTGTTTAGCTGTGGTTGACTATTATCCAAGAGAACTATGGTAAAAGATAGTCCTGTGACGACCGTTTTGACTATGGCTGATGAAGGCAATGATAATGAAGAAGATGATGATGATGATGATAGAGAAAACGGACTCATTTGAAGAATTGAGACAAATGAAGATATAAGTGTGAAACTGTAGGAATGTAGGTCAGTGAGCTTTTTAGAAGATGAATGAATGTAGTGTTTGTGAGGTGTGTGTGTTGGAGGGGGAGTAGTATCTGTCATAATGTACATGTGTATGTGTGACAGTGTGTGTGAGAGAGAGTGTGTGTGTTTGTGAGAGAGTGTGTGTGTGTTTGTGAGAGAGAGTGTGTGTGTGTTTGTGAGAGAGAGTGCACGTGCACGCGTGTCTGTTTGTGGTAGTGTGTGTGAGAGAGAGAGTATGTGTGATAGAGTTTGAGAGTGTGCGAAAGTGTGTGTGTGTGTATGTATGATAGAGAGAGAGAGAGAGAGAAAGAGAGTGAGAGGGAGAGAGTGAGAGACATGGATTAAGACCTTCCTTTTATTGATAAAATGTCCAATGTTTGAAAGAGGAGGGTATTTGTGCAGATAGAGAACGAGAGGAGGGGGCAATATGATGGAGTGGGGGAGGCAAGGACAGATAGTAGGACCTTCCTTGGTGTTGGATATATGTGTGTGTTACCTGTTAGAGAGGAGACAGACATAAGGCAAGAGAGACTTCTAGTCAAATAAAATCTAGTGTGAGACAGGAGTGGGAAGTGAGAAAAAGAAAGTGGCAGATAACAGGATATAGACACACACACACACACACACACATACACACAAGGTGCGGTGAATAAACTGTCGTCTAAATTACGCAAAAATGAAAATAACGCTGACATCTCATTTTAACAGAAATATTTACCAAGATTACATAAAAATATCTTAAAAATACTAAAGAGTAAATTTATTCAATAAAATCACCACTGGCTTCAACCACAGCCTCCAGACGATTTCGAAATCTCCTGCAAATCTTCTGGATGGTCTCCTTTAAGTTGGTGAATGCTGCCATAATCCTTGCCTTCAGTTCATCTTTGGTGTTACAAAGAGTGTTGTTGGTCTCTTGCTCTATGCCCTACACATAATAATCAAGGGGGTTGCAGTCTGGAGAGTTAGGCAGCCAGATGTTAGGGGTGATGTGTTTGCAGAAACTGTCTGACAGCCATGGTTAGTGTCTCCTGCTTGTGTGGCATGGTGCAGAGTCCTGTTGCCAGACATAGGGTCTTCCAGCAGCCACCCTCTTGACCCAGGGCAGCACTACCTCCTCCAGCACTTGATGTAGGCCTTCATGTTGAGTCTGAGGCCGCGTGGGAAGATGAATGGAGGCATACCGTCACCATCACTAGTGATTACTCCAAACACCATGATGTTGACTGGATGTTTCATTTTTATCACTCTTGGTACATGTCCTCAGATTGACACCCAAACACTCTGAAATGTTCGCATTGGAGTTTCCGGCGCAAATGCCAAGCAGTACAGCATGTCATTTCCAAATTTCTGGCAGAGTGAATTGTGTCACGGTGCTGTTTTTCTCACAGACAGTGCCCAAATGACTCTACTATACTGTGTAGTTGACAAAATCAAAAACAAACAATGCGCACGTGAAATTAAAAATATAAAATGGTCACAATTTACCCATCGCACCCTGTATGTAACCACACACACACACATCCGGTTGTCTGTCGTTTTTAGCACATTATAATAGATATATCATCATCATCATCATCATCATCATCGTTTAACGTCCGCTTTCCATGCTAGCATGGGTTGGACGATTTGACTGAGGACTGGTGAAACCGGATGGCTACACCAGGCTCCATGCAAATATATTGTATAAATATATTTATTATAAAGTGATAAAAGTGACAGGCAACAGAATATGTGTGTGTGTGTCTGTCCTGTTGTCTGTCACTTTTATTACATTATAATAGATATGTTAATATAGTGTATACGTATACACACATAAAGTTTATAATTCCCTATATTTGGAAAATATTTCTAATGTAACACCCATGTCATACACAACTACTTCTTGTTATGTAATTATAACAATTATTTATGAATTACATGTGTCCTAAGTTATCATCATCATCATCATCGTTTAACGTCCGCTTTCCATGCTAGCATGGGTTGGACGATTTGACTGAGGACTGGTGAAACCAGATGGCTACACCAGGCTCCAATCTGATTTGGCAGAGTTTCTACAGCTGGATGCCCTTCCTAACGCCAACCACTCAGAGAGTGTAGTGGGTGCTTTTACGTGTCACCCGCACAAAGGCCAGTCAGGCAGTACTGGCAACGGCCATGCTCAAAATGGTGTATTTTATGTGCCACTCGCACAAGAGCCAGTCCAGGGGCACTGGCAACGATCTTGCTCGAAAATCCTACGAAGGCCAGTCAGACGGTACTGGCAACGACCACGCTCAAAATGGTGTATTTTATGTGCCACCCGACTTCAAACTGCATCCAGTGATGGTGCCCTTGTTCAAGAGTTTCAGGAGTTTGAAGAGTGTGGAACCACCACTTAGCCACTATCGTTCCCAGGTGAAATGTGTATTATTATTATTGGAAGAATTGGCAGAGTTATGTATGACTGTCTTGTATGTATTAAATTTTCTCTCAGTATCCAGCCCTAGCTACAGCAGTATTGTAACATGGTGCAAGTAATTCCAAAATTTCTTTATTTGCAGATAACTTAGATATCCTTATTGAAATACTCTTAACTAATACCCGTATTATTAACAGTGGATGGTTAGATGATATATTTATATACTTGATATTATCATTTGGTTTATGAAAGGACTCAAATAATCCAGAATAAAGACGATTATGAGTTGTTATAAGAAAGCAAGCTGGAAGAATTGGTATTACACCGAATGAAATGCTTAGCAGCATTTCATGTTTTTGCATTCTGAGTTAAAATAATAATAATAATAAATTCTTTTTATTGGCCACAAGGGCTAATATAACTCAAAACATTAAAGGACAGCACAAGACGATATACAAAGGGTTTTGCAAAGAAAATATCTGTGTAAACATTTCATAACAGTAATAACAATGTAACGATTAAAAATCTCCCGATAGGGGGGGAGGCAGATAATCACTTACCTCGATTTTCTCCTATGCAATTTGACTGCTTCACAGACGAACCTAAGTAAATAATAATAATAATAATAATAATAATAATGGTTTAGAAGTTTTTCCACAAGGGTAGCAATTTTGGGGGAAGGGGATGAGTCGATGTAGTCGACCCCAGCGTTTGTTTCACTGGTACTTATTTTATCGACTCCCGAAAGGATGAAAGGCAAAGTTTACCTCGGCAGAATTTGAACTCACAATGCAAAGACAAATGAAATGCCACTGAGCATTTTGCCCAGCATGCTAATGATTCTGCCAGTTTGCCACCTTAAAAATGATGAAGATGAAGATGATGAAGATGATAGATGATAGATGATAGATGATAGATGATAGATGATGAAGATGATGAAGATGATAGGTGCAAGCATGGCTGTGTGATCAAGAAGCTTATGTCATATGAATTGTGGAGAATTACAGAATCAAAAATGAGTTAACTGAGTTTATCTGATTACTGCAGAATTAAGAGCTAAGTTTATCCTTTATCTTTGACTTTATTCAACCATAAGACAGCGACTATGCTGGAGCATTGCCTTGAAGAATTCTTAGTTCAATGAATCAACCCTGGTACATTTTTTTGTTTTTAAATCCATTTTTCAAAATTAATTGAAAGCACGGCAGGGTATTTCGACAGAAATATAGTAACAAAAGGGTTAAAGTGATCTAAATTAAACCCTTCCTTCAAAATTTTGTGTTAATTTATGCTCCAAATGCCAGATTAAAAACGACAAGGTTATTTCAAAATTAACTGAAACAAAAGCTGTGTATTTCAACAGGAATCATCATCATCATCGTCGTTGTCGTTTAACGTCCGTTTTTCATGCTAGCATGGGTTGGACGATTTGACTGAGGACTGGTGAAACCGGATGGCTACACCAGGCTCCAATCTGATCTGGCAGAGTTTCTACAGCTGGATGCCCTTCCTAACGCCAACCACTCCGAGAGTGTAGTGGGTGCTTTTATGTGCCACCGGCACGAAGGCCAGTCAGGAGGTACTGGTAACGGCCACACTCGAAATGGTGTATTTTACGTGCCACCTGCACAGGGGCCAGTCCAACGGTACTGGCAATGAACTTGCTCGAATGTCTTTTCACGTGTCACTGGTAATGGTAACAAAAGAGCTAAAGTGACCTAAATTAAACCCTTCCTACAAAATTTCATGTTAATTTATGCTCCAAATGCCAGATTAATAACGACAAAGTTATTTCAAAATTAACTGAAACAAAAGCTGTGTATTTCAACAAGAATATGGTAACAAAAGGGTTAAAGTGATTTAAATTAAAACCTTCAGTCAAAACTTCATGCTAATTTTGGTTCCAAATACCAGTTTAATAATGATATACATTTTACTACATTTTTTATTATTTTCAACAAAAAAAAAAAAAAAAAAAAAAAAAAAAAAAAGACAAAGTATTTCAAAATACGATAGCAAAAAGGGTTAAGCAGGCAATTATTAATGCTGCTCGTTATGTTTCTGGGTTAGAAGGAAAAGTCGTTACATGTGTTCGTTTGCTCATTATGATTGTACAAAACACGTCAGGTCTATTATCACCATAGTAACAAAATTTGCACAAGAAATTGGATGAAATTTTTTTGAACAGCTGAAGTCTAAACCTAAAACAGCATTAAAAATGGATATGCAATAGAAAACACTTGCTCACGATGCTTAGAAGTGAGATTGAAACCAAAACCAGAGTTGCAAAGCAAACTATATAACCACACAGCCATGTTTATTGTTATTATTATTATTATTGCAAAGGCGGTGAGCTGGCAGAATCATTAGCATGCTGGGCGAAATGTTTAGTGGCATTTTGTCTGTCTTTACGTTCTGAGTTCAAATTCCACTGAGGTCGACTTTTGCCTTTCATCTTTTCGGGGTCGATTAAATAAGTACCAGTGAAACACTGGGGTCGATGTGATTGACTTACCCCTTCCCCACAAATTTCGGGCCTTGTGCCTACAGTAGAAGGGATTATTATTATTATTATTATTATAAAGGCGGTGAGCTGGCAGAATCGTTAGCACACTGGAAACAATGCTTAACGGTATTTTGCCTGTCACTCCGTTCTGAGTTCAAATTCCACCGAGATCAACTTTGCCTTTCATCCTTTCAGGGTCGATAAAATAAGTACCAGTTAAACAATGGGGTCAATGTAATCGACTACACCCCTCCCTCAAAATGGCCGCCCTTGTAGCAAAATTTGAAACCATTATTGCTAAGGCAGCGAGCTGGCAGAACTGTTAGCATGTTGGATGAAATGCTTAGCGGTATTTTGCCTATCGCTCTGTTCTGAATTCAAATTCCGCCAAGGTTAACTTTGCCTTTCATCCTTTTGGGGTCGATAAAATAAATACCAATTGAACACTGGGGTTGATGTAATCAACTCATTTCCCTCCCCCAAAATTGCTCCCCTTATGGAAAAATTTAAAACCAAGATTGGGCTGACTCCTGTGCAGGTGGCACGTAAAAAAAACACCATTTGAGCGTGGCCGTTGCCAGTACCGCTGGACTGGCCCTCGTGCCGGTGGCACGTAAAAAGCACCCACTACACTCTCTGAGTGGTTGGCATTAGGAAGGGCATCCAGCTGTAGAAACTCTGCCAGATCAGATTGGAGTCTGGTGTAGCCATCTGGTTCGCCAGCCCCCAGTCAAATCGTCCAACCCATGCTAGCATGGAAAGTGGACGTTAAATGATGATGATGATGATCATCATTATTATTGCTATCATCTTCAAGAGCCCCACAGCTCTTCAGTATCCTTCCACAAAGCCTCAGAGACCTACATGGAGTGGATGTAGGCATTTTAGAAACAAAACTGGATCTCCTCCCATCAAGAGATCCGGATGAACCTATCCCACAGCAAGAAATGCAGATGAGGGCAGCAGCATCAAGTGCCCTCATTCACCAAATGCTACGTATCAGAAGAGGTTTCATATAGCGAAAGTTTAACAAAGCTAATTGTGGTGCCCCAGCATGGCCACAGCCCTCACGCTGTAACTAATAAATGAAGAAAATAATAAAGTTTTATTATTACTAGAGTCTTACCTTTTAGAACATCGACAGCAACATAGTCTGCAGCAGCAACAAGATCAGAGTCCATGAGGGCCTTCATTAAATGCTTAATTCGAGGGTTTTGCATACCCCAATCTTCTAGAATAATCCGGGTGGGACTTTTAGCTGATCGTCGACTTCGATCTTGAATATTCCTGACAAAAGAGAGAAAAAAAAAAACACGTTAATGTACTTAATAAATTACTTACTACTTATGAACACAATTTGGAAACCCCAAACCTAAAAAGAAAAAGAAAATAACAGAGACAGGCATGCTGATTAGTTAAGAACCCTGCTTTGCCACCACGAGGTCTGGGGTTCAATCCCACTGCATGGCACATTGGGAAAGTGTCTTCTGCTATAACCCTTGGTTGATCAATGTCTTATTTGGTAGGTTGTAGCCTGTTGTATGTATATATGTATGTGTGTGTGTGTGTGTGTGTGTGTGTGTGTGTGTGTGTGTGTGTGTGTGTGTCTGTGTGTGTTTGTTTGTTCTTCCTACCACTGCTAGACAACCAGTGTTGGCTCGTTTATGTCCCTGTAATTTAGCAGTTAGACAAAAGAGACCAGTAGAATAAGTATCAGTCTGAAGAGTGTGTGTGTGTGTGTGAACCAGAGCACTGTCCCAGACATGGGAGCAATACCCCTTCGTGGGCCACACTTGAGTTTTGTGTGTATGTGTGTGTGGTGTGCAAGTCTGTGTATGGTAGTGTATCATGCTGTGTACTTGTGTCGAAAAATAACACAGCCATTCAATAAACAGAGGATAATAAAATAACTACAGGTGGTGGGTGATATTATTAACTAAAACGCCTCACGCCGTTGCCCCAGCATGACCATAGACCAACAACTGACACCAAAAAAAAAAAGACAAATAATGAAATAAAACAAAATGAAGGAACTTAAAACTACATACTGTGCATCTTGTGCCGTGTATCGAGGTGGAGAGTTTTGTTGGTCAATATGGAGTGGTATATTCTCTAGAAGTAATTCCCAAACATCGTTAGGGTCAAGGAGGTTTGATAAATGTCGGATTACAGAGACAGGTAACACACGTAATAAAGTGTCTTCGTTGACTGAAATGTTGCGATGCATGGCTTTTTCCTGAGTGAAGTTACCCCTCTGTAGGTGAAAGCTGCACTCTGTAGGTCAAGGCTACACTCTGCTGGTGAAAGCTGCACTCAGTTGGTGAAGGATGCACTTAGTCTACACAGCCTGAAAGAAAAAGAAGATTAATGTATAGCAAGATTGGATTAGATTATCCATGTTCAGTGCACTGCAGGACGAGGGTTTCAGCATGTTCTCTCCATCAACCATGGTCTGATGTGTAGGTCGTGAATTTCTTTTCTACTCAAGGCACAAGGCCTGAAATTTTGGGGGAGGGGTCCAGTTGATTAGATTGGCCCCAGTACGCAACTGGTACTTAATTTATCGAACCCGAAAGGATGAAAGGCGAAGTCGACCTCAGCAGAATTTGAACTCAGAACGTAAAGATAGACAAAATACCGTTAAGTATTTCGCCTGGCATGTTAACATTTCTTATTTATTTACTGCCCACAAGGGGCTACACACAGAAGGGACAAACAAGGACACACAAATGGATTAAGTTGATTATATCAACCCCAGTGCGTAACTGGTACTTATTTAATTGACCCTGAGAGGATGAAAGACAAAGTCGACCTAGGTGGAATTTGAACTCAGAACATAGTGGCAGACGAAATACCGCTAAGTATTTCGCCCGGCCGGTGTGCTAACGTTTCTGCCAATTTGCCACCTTGCGTAGGTCATGAATTTGACCTTCAGATTATACCAGTTTGAGGAGCCTACTTCTGACACACTGGCTTGTCATGACTTGGCAGAGGGGCACAGATTTCATATTCACAGCAAGGAGTAGTTAAGCCAAATACATTGACCCCAGTGCATAACTGGTACTTATTTTATTAACCCAGGCAGAATTTGAACTCAGGATGTCAGGATGAAAGAAATGCTACTAAGTATTTCTCCCAGCATGCTAACGATTCTGTCAGCTCATCACCTAAGATTAACATATAGTTAAATTAATGTACAGTGTGTGCTCAACCCACTGAATCATAGTCACTCAAACCAGTGTTTTGTAGAGTCCTTTAACTGATGATGTCTGTTAGCACATGTTGTGTTCCTTATCACATGTTGTATCCTCTAACCCAATCCATCTTTGTATTGTGTAGTATATCAAATGAACAGAGCACATCACCCCATATATACATATATACATACATACATATCAGGTTATCCCATAAGTTCTGTCCGATTTTACCTTTTTTAAAATTGACACCCACTACACTCTCGAAGTGGTTGGCGTTAGGAAGGGCATCCAGCTGTAGAAACTCTGCCAGATCAGATTGGAGCCTGGTGTAGCCACCTGGTTCACCAGTCAGTTCTCAGTCAAATCGTCCAACCCATGCTAGCATGGAAAGCGGACGTTAAACGATGATGATGATGATGA
>NC_142952.1:31652108-31689608 GCF_046866305.1 Octopus bimaculoides | reverse complement strand
TATCGGATACTATTAGACACCACTGATCACAATGCGCTTCCTTGCATTGTAGAAGGTCTGGAAATCAAAACTGCAAATGTCATGATTAGGAGTGCAATGCTCAAAATACTAGGTTACAGGACTCTACACATACACACACACAAATATAGTAAGATAGCTTGGTAATGCCAACAGCAGATGTTAGAAAGGTAAAGAAAGAGGGTAAAATAAAATAAAATAACACAAGATAAAATATAATAAAAAGTGACAGGTTACAAAGTAGTTACAAAGCGGTATGCGGTTTAATCTTCTGTTAATAGTTTTATGGATATAAAAGTTTTAAAGGTTCATTGAAGTAAGAGTTTAAGGATATATAAAAGGTTTATGGATATAGAAGTAGATACAGAAATAGACAGGTAGATAAATAAATAGACAGGTAGATAAATAAATAGATAGACAAATAGGTAGGTTGATAGATGAAATGTATACCTATCTCTCCACTTATCTGTTATGTTTGTATGTATCAACTGATATCACTCTCTCTCTCTCCTCTATTTAACTATCTGTTCCTTTGAGTGTGTGTGTTTCTCTCTCTTTAGATAAACATACAAACATATATATATATATATATATATATATATATACTTTATTTAAAAGCAGCAGAAATATAACAAAAAAACCGTTACTCTGAGTTTCATGTTCCCGTTCATCGGACAGTTTTGTTAGAAATCTGTTACCCTACCGCCGCTTGACGACCAGTGTTGATGTGATTATGTTCCCCCCCATAACTTTACAGTTTAACAAAAGACACCGATAAAATAAGTATCTGGTTTAAAGAAAAAAGAAGAACTGGGGTCAATTCATTCGACCAAAGTTCTTCAAAGGTGGTGCCCCAGCATGGCCACAGACTGAAACAAGTAAAAGCTAAAAATCGCAGCATTTGCTGACAGATTTGGTGCTTCTTTGGTTTCTCTCTTTCTTCCTTATTTTCCTCTGACGTTCTGTCAAGCGTGTTGCATCCTTAAGGGCTTGGATAATGTCCTCTGCACACTTTTCTTTCAATACATCACAAGTGATTATTAACAGCCTACTTTGCGGTCACTTCTAACAACCCACTCCTAAATATGCGACTAAATACTCCTATCTTTCGACTCTCCACGTGCAACCATCATTCACATATTGGTCTCAACTTCTTGCGCTGGACAGACAGATGTACACTGCTATCAAGTGCTTGTCAATGACCTGAAAACCATTCTTCAATGGTCACATGACAGTACAGTTCTTTCAATGACAGAAATAAATGGCACTCGTATCAGACAAACTGTACTTCAAGTGTTTTAGGCTTGAATTGCACCTAAAACCTGCAAGATCTCTTGTGTTCTTGTGTGGTGACATCATTATCATCGTCATTATCTTCGTTAGCATTATCGTTGTAATCATTGTCATCGTCTTCGTTGTTCTTATCCTAATGATTGTCGTTGTCATAATAATTTTGTTATTACTGTCATCATCATCACATTATTATCTTCATCATCATCACATTATCGTTTTCTTCATCATCCCCCTCATCATCTTCTCCATCGTCATCATCATCGTAATTATTATCATTATTATCTTCATCATCATCCTCATCATCAACATCTTCCTGATCATTGTCATCTTCATCATCATCATAATTATTATCCTTATCATCATCATCATCATTGACATTTTACGTCTACTTTCCATGCATGTATTAGTTAGATGGCTCATTATGGCTGGATTCAGCATGTAGTTGGAGATGCTGCATTCTTAGATGGACCAAAGAACCCCATCTATCTTGTGGGTCATTTTTGGCTTGGATTCTACAGGTGAATGCTCTTCCTAACACCGAAACCACATTACAGAGTGTACAAGGGACTTGTTTCTCATGACACCAGCACCAGAGGGGTGCTATGTCCTCGACACTACTAAATGGGTGACCTCATGATGCCACCTCTCTAACAAAACTGTCCGATGAACGGGAACGTGAAACTCAGAGTAACGGTTTTTTTTGTTATATTTCTGCTGCTTTTAAATAAAGCATATTACTCTACTTCTGGTATTTGAGTACTCTTTTTTCCACCTTGTTGCACATTTCATGTGCTTACTCCGGTATATATATATATATATATATATATATATATATATATATATACATACACACACATACATATGCACACACTACACACATGTAATGACAACCTATATAACTGTACACCCACGTCGCAGTGCCTTTCTTTGTATGTAAAACAAACGAAGGTTAGGTGTCAGAAAGGGTGTCTTGCTGTAAGACAATGCTTCAATAATATACTTCACTCAATGCTGACATAAAAGAAATAGACACAAAACAAATGATTTAATTATTTATAAAGTTATAAATGACAGAGAAGTATTTGGATGAATTTTTATTTAGCAATAAGAAAAATCCTAATATCACAACAAATTGTTTCATAACTCAAAAATATGTAAATAATTTATATTATCATATTTAATGGTAAATAAATTACTTACGTGTCAGCATTAATGCAAAAAGCCTCTTCACAGACATATTTTCATAGATGTGGATCACAAAAGGCAGAGAGGTGGTGGGGGGAGCAGAGAAGTGACGGTGGGAGCAGAGAGGTGGCATCATGAGGTCACCCATTTAGTAGTGTCGAGGACATAGCACCCCTCTGGTGCTGGTGTCATGAGAAACAAGTCCCTTGTACACTCTGTAATGTGGTTTCGGTGTTAGGAAGAGCATTCACCTGTAGAATCCAAGCCAAAAATGACCCACAAGATAGATGGGGTTCTTTGGTCCATCTAAGAATGCAGCATCTCCAACTAGATGCTGAATCCAGCCATAATGAGCCATCTAACTAATACATGCATGGAAAGTAGACGTAAAATGTCAATGATGATGATGATGATAAGGATAATAATTATGATGATGATGAAGATGACAATGATCAGGAAGATGTTGATGATGAGGATGATGATGAAGATAATAACGATAATAATTACGATGATGATGACGATGGAGAAGATGATGACGATGATGAGGGGGATGATGAAGAAAACGATAATGTGATGATGATGAAGATAATAATGTGATGATGATGACAGTAATAACAAAATTATTATGACAACGACAATCATTAGGATAAGAACAACGAAGACGATGACAATGATTACAACGATAATGCTAACGAAGATAATGACGATGATAATGATGTCACCACACAAGAACACAAGAGATCTTGCAGGTTTTAGGTGCAATTCAAGCCTAAAAACACTTGAAGTACAGTTTGTCTGATACGAGTGCCATTTATTTCTGTCATTGAAAGAACTGTACTGTCATGTGACCATTGAAGAATGGTTTTCAGGTCATTGACAAGCACTTGATAGCAGTGTACATCTGTCTGTCCAGCGCAAGAAGTTGAGACCAATATGTGAATGATGGTTGCACGTGGAGAGTCGAAAGATAGGAGTGTTTAGTCGCATATTTAGGAGTGGGTTGTTGACCGCAAAGTAGGCTGTTAATAATCACTTGTGATGTATTGAAGGAAAAGTGTGTAGAGGACATTATCCAAGCCCTTAAGGATGCAACACGCTTGACAGAACGTCAGAGGAAAATAAGGAAGAAAGAGAGAAACCAAAGAAGCACCAACTCTGTCAGCAAATGCTGCGATTTTTAGCTTTTACTTGTTTCAGTCTGTGGCCATGCTGGGGCACCGCCTTTGAAGAACTTTGGTCGAATGAATTGACTGCAGTTCTTCTTTTTTCTTTAAACCAGATACTTATTTTATCGGTGTCTTTTGTTAAACTGTAAAGTTATGGGGGAGGGGACGTGATCACATCAACACTGGTTGTCAAGCGGCGGTAGGGGACGAACACAGACACAAAGACACACACACGTATATGTATATATATATGTACAACAGGTTTCTTTCATTTCTCAAGCAATGGTGGGTGGGGGGACAAACACACACATATATATATATATATACACACATACATACATATCAGTTTCTGTCGACCAAATCCACTCACAAGGCTTTGGTTGGCTTGAGGTAATAGTAGAAGACATTTGCCCAAGGTGCCATGCAGTGGAGCTGAACCTGGAACCTTCTTACTACACAGCTACATGTGCGTTTAGCCATGCCTGCGATGGTGAGATTTAACAGAAGAAAAACCCCTTCCACATGAAGAAATAGGGAGGGGTATGAGGTGTTTTGGCACAGTACTTGTGGTGCCATGTGCTTGGTGTTGCTGATTTGATGCTAATCTGTCCGTTTTAATGTTTCCATCTCTCTCTCTGTTTCCGTGTGAAGAGACACAGTGTTTATATCAATTATGTTCAATTAATTAATTATGTCTCTCTTTATGTTTATGAAAATTGGGAAACTGATAATGTGATTCATGTTCAATTAATAAACTGTAATGTCTCCCCCTCCTCTCTCTCTCTCTCTCTCTCTCTATTGTCTATCTGTCTGTCTGCCTGTCTTTCTCTCTCTCTCTCTCCCTCCCTCCCTGTTTATGTGTGACCATATTCCTCTCTGTGTGTGTGAAGAGGGGAGAGTGCTTACGGCAAACATGCTCAAATCACAAATCGTCAAGGTCTCTCTCCCCACACGCACACTTTCTACCCCTCCTCGTACTTTTACCTTTTGTCTTTTTACTTTCTTCAGTCATTAGACTGCGGCCATGCTGGGGCACCACCTTGAATTTTCTTTCCAAGTTGAATGAATCAACCCCAGTACCTTTTTTTTTTTAGTCTGGTACTTATTCTGTCAGTCTCTTTGCCAAACCACAAGGTTACAGGGATGTAAACACGCCAACACTAGTCAAGCGGTGGCGGGGGACAAACACAACAGAAGACACACACACACACATATATATATATTCTTTTACTTGCTTCAGTCATTTGACTACGGCCATGCTGGAGCACTGCCTTTAGTCGAAGAAACCAACCCCAGGACTTATTCTTTGTAGGCCTAGCGCTTATTCTATCAGCCTCTTTTTGCTGAACTACTAAGTTACAGGGACATAAACACATCAACACCTTTTTTTGTTAATAATAATTATTA
Organism: Octopus bimaculoides; assembly: GCF_046866305.1. Taxonomy (NCBI): domain Eukaryota; kingdom Metazoa; phylum Mollusca; class Cephalopoda; order Octopoda; family Octopodidae; genus Octopus; species Octopus bimaculoides. Next base: position 31,684,539 of record NC_142952.1, on the reverse strand, counting down.
ACTTCCAATCACAATTTTTTTCTTTTAAATGGATATAAACTACATGCTTAATATAAACCTATTGTTTTAAGGGAATTCCATTCTCAAAAATACTAGGTATTGAACCAGGGATGCAACCAACCCTTCATATCCTCTAATTAAATATGTATATGGTATTTATAGAGTGTTAAACACTTTCAGTATGCAAATTAGGCACTCCATCATAGGGTAACTTCTGCATTTGTTGAGTATATAAACAGTTTGGCTGCTTGTTTCTCTGGAGATTGTCAAAGTGATGTAGACACCTCTGATGAGAACCCAATAAGGTTAAAAAATCAATTGAGATTTTTCACCATTTTTTTCAGTCTGTGGAGAAATGGCTAAAATTTACCCTGTTTATAATTACACCATATGTTATGTGTGTGTGTGTGTATATATATATATATATATATATATATATATATATATAAACCATGGACAACAGATGATGATGATATATATATTATATTTACTCACAGAGTACATGTCAAAAACGATGGAGCTCATTTGAGTATGGAAAAAGTTAGGCAGACATATCTATAGCTGTAGAAATATTTAACATGCTAATTGCTGAAATATTAGATTGTTTGCAAAAAAAAAAAGAACTCTGACACAGCGTGTGTGTGTGTGTGTGCTTATGTGTTGTATACCTCTACATACTTGTCTCAGTGTGTGTTTGTTTAAGGTGTATGTGTACATATGTATATGATATATACTCAGATGCACACACACACACATGCACACAGAATAACTACCTCGGGGGGGGGGGGGGGGGTCTGGTGATAGCCTGTCTGTGACAAGACATCTGTATATCATCAGCTCAGGTTGACATAAGCTTGTGGGACACGACATGACACTGCAAGTAAACCACTCTCCCAAGTATGCATAGTTAAATAAACAATGACAAGCTGGACTAAGAGTTGCCAGTAACTATTTCAGCTGAAGGTTTTATATCAGAGATGGTCATCATCATCATCGTCATCGCCCTCCTGGCCAACATGTTGAAGGCTGCCGTGACATTCGTAGAAGCTATGGTTACAGTTTGAGAAATGAGGTGGTGGGGTGGCTTCTGGAGTTCTGTAATGCTACTGATCCAACAATTTGCAACGCACACTTTCAGAAATCAGCCTACCACCTCATCACTTACTAATCTGGTGAACGCTTAAGTCAAATAAATTATATTCTCTTTAGGAAACAGGAGCAAGACACATTATTATCACACTGGTCCAGCCTACCCGGCTGGCAAAAGTAAGTTATACCTGTAATTCTAAAGGGCCAGCCTTATCACATTGTGTCACACTGAATCTTCCTGAGAAACTGCATGAACCCTTTCGCGTTCAGATAACTCTGTTGAATGTAATGCTTATTTATTCACATTGTTTTGAAATGATCATACTTTATCTTGAAACCTTGAGATTTCGATGATGTGATTGTTTATGTTCAAAATGGCATTCTATGGTCGGTGTGAGACGCCAGACCTGGTCAGTTTGAACACAAAGCAAGCAGAATATTTTGGCTGGATATGGTCCGTTTAAACGCGAAAGGGTTAAGGGTACGCATGTCTGGGGAATGCTCAGCCACTTGCATGTTAATTACATGAGGAGGCTGTTCTATTGATCGAAACAACTGGAACACTCGTCGTCGTAACTGATGAAGAGCCAGGCCAGAGAAAACTGGACAGAGGAGCTACACGTAAACACCAAAACCATTCCTTGAGAAGAATGCATTATGTAACATCGGTGTGTGCCTAGCGAAATCTGAATCAGAGCTAAGCAGACAAAGAAACGGAAAACAGTATGCATTAGGAAGGTATGGAAAAACTAAATGGTCCTGCAATTAGGAGATAGGTTTAAAGAAATTCTAACCGACACATATGAGGAAGATTTGGACACCTGTAGTGCAGATGACAACTGGGGATCTCAATGAGATAACCTACTTAGAGCACAGTCTCAGCCAAGTCAAAAGTACTTCATTTTTTTTTTACCCCTGGGTCTATGGGTCTTTTAGTAACACGGTGGTGGAATGATAAGGTTGATAGGGCAGTAAAAGCTAAGAGGTTTTATATTTATAAATACATTTTATATTTCAACGGCAAGTTTTTCTAATAGGGAGAACTCCATAAGTAAATCAGGATTTTGCTTCGGAGTTCTCCTTCCCCAAAAGGTTTTATTGCATGTGTAAATGCAAATTTAGGTATTTTATACTTAGTGTAATATATATATACACAATAAAGAAACAATAGAAACAATAGCCTCTGCAATATGTATTGAGCACGCCCCTCTAACTCATTTGAAATAAAGTAACACGGCGATTTTGTTTCACTTAGTTGTGAGGTATATTGCGGTTTTGAACACTATATGTCTAGGGGAATTTTTCCCAAGTGAAAAACCACAGCTTGTGTTTAAACAAGGCATATATATATATATATATATATATTAAGAATGTGACACTGGTAATGTTCACATTATGGACCTATTTCTATTGCATAATCTGATTGTGTGTGTGTGTGTGTGTGTGCGCGCGCCTGTTTGTATCTTCATGTCGTGACATTCCGCAACAGTTGTAAACAAGCATCACATCGCATTCACACAAATGGTGTCATTTATTTCCAATCCTCCATGAAAAACACGTCAGGCCATGAGGGAAATATTAGCTTGCTTAGAAACGGGTGAGGGCTGACAACTGGAAGAGCATCCACCAGTAGAATATCTGCTGCAATGAAATCCATCTGACCCACACAAGCATCAAGGAAAATGATGATGATGATGATGATGATGCTGATGCCCATGTTGAGTTTTTCTATCTCCTAAATCAGTGATGTCAGACTTATAACTTGCTGTGGGTCTTTAGGTGACAAAGAACTTGAAAATGCAAAAAGTAACAATCTCCCAAAATTTATATCATCATCATCATTCAAAGTCAGTTTTCCATGCTGGCATGGGTTAGAGGTTTTGACAGGAGCTGGCAAGGCTGGAGAGCCGCACCAGACTCCAACTGTCTGTTTTGGCATGGATTCTATGGCTGGATGCCCCTCCTAACACCAACCACTCTAGAGAGTGGTACTGGGTGACTTTTTCATGGCACCAGCACATGTGCTTTATACGTGGCACCAGCATGAGTGCTTTAAAAGTGTCACTGGCAAAGGTGCATTCTTGTAGCACCAGCACAGGTGTTTTTTACATGGCACTGACATAGGTGGTTTTTATATGGCACCAGAACTGGTGCCTTTTACGTGGCACCAGCATGGGTGCATTTTAGGTGGCACCAGCATGGGTGCATTTTAGGTGGCACCAGCACAAGTGCTATTTATGTGGCACCGGCACATAAATACCATGCTATAAAAATGCCTATCAATAAGTGTTTACTGAAAACTCAGATGCATGTATTGTGTACAAGACATTCCAACAACAGGACTAAAAATGGTCCATCATAACTGTTCCATTTAGGCTGTCAGCCAAAATTTAAAATGGAATGCTCTTATCTCAAGCTAAATACCAACCTAACATTTACCACCAAAGTAAATGCCAGAGCTGTGGGATGGTGGGGGCTAGTGAGGGTCTTTCAGGTGTCGTCATGCACACCCGTTTTCTGATATATGCTTTGGTTAGATATTTGTCAACTCTATACTGGGTCAGTCCATTCTTTTGTTTTAGTCTAACTAGGCTTCATAGCAATCTTCAGTACCAGGCCAACATGGAGGAGATAACAGTTTAGTCACTAATGACTCAATCACACACCAACAATAGCAGCTTGTGCCAGGTTTCATACTAGCATTCACTCATTTAAGCCTTTTACTTCCTATGGAAGCATAGGCCATCAATGACTTTTACCCACCGGTTTCAATTCTGGGTTGTCTTTTCTGCTTCTCTCCAGTTGAATCCCTGCTTTTTCAACCCTGAATGATTCTTGCACCAACAGGTCCCCCAGCTAAAAAACAGAAAGCATTGTGTCTACAGAGCTAGCACGAGGGCCGTTCCCTCAGTAATGGGGCAGGCACCCCCATCTGTATATCCAAAATAAATATTTCCCCAGATGTTAGTTTCATCTGCTTTATTTGTAAGAAGGGTAAAGACCCCCTTCGGTCATGAATGACTAGGGGATTGCACCTAGAAAGTTCATCTCCGAGACACAAGTCCAGGCAAGGTTGTTTATGGAAGACCAGCAGTCACCCATGTACACCAGCCTCCTCCCTCTCTCTCTCTACACCATTATATGTACATAGGGTAAAGACCCCCTTCAGTCATGCATGACCATGGGATTGCACCTAGAAAGTTCCCCTCTGAGACACAGGTCTGGTCAAGGTTGTTTATGGAAGACCAGAAGTCACCTATGCATACCAGTCTCCTTTCTCCAAGGGCAAGGCAAGGCCCAAAGCAAACCCATTTTCACCTCTGGGATGAGGATGTCCGTATGAATGCAGCCCCTATCTTTTGAGTGAGTTTGCTAAGGATGGCCCTGGCAAGAGTTTGCACACTGTTAGCATAGCTCTCAATGGCATTGGGGTATACAAATCAACCACACAACAGTGAAGCAGGGATTCGACCTTGTGGTCGTTACATACTACCAGTACATGTGTATATATACACAGGTATAAAATATACACATATAAATGCATACATACATACGTACAGGCATAGATGGATTGATAAATAGATAGATAGATCAACAAATAGATGGATGGATAGACAGGCATATAGACAAATAAATAGCTATACAGATAGACATACATACACACAAATAAGATTACTAACAGGATCTCGCAAATAGCAAAGTGGAGAGAGAGAGAGACAGAGAGACAGAGAGGGACAGAAAGAGAGAGAAAGGAGAGAGAGGAGAGATAGAAGAGAGAGAGATATGGAGACACACAGACAGACAGAGACAGAAAGACAAACAGATAGATGGGCAGATAGTCTGACAAACAAACAACACACATAATATATACATAGAGACACAGACAGACATACATGGAGAGAGGCAGACAGGTTTAATTACACATGCATTTACATAAAGGTATGTGTAATTGAAAAACAAATCCATATAAGTGCACACACCTTTGAACAAATGGCTGTATCTAAGCCACACACACACACACACACACACACACACATACATACATACATACATACATACATAGACAAGCAGACAGATATAAATGGAGACAGACAGGTCTACATATTTTACGTAATCCATCAATCCATCTTCTCTGCCCACCATTCCTGGAAGGGTCGTGGCAGCAGAGTCCTCAGGCACACCTCCATAAGGTCTTATCAGAAGCCACTGCCATTACACTTTCTAGCTGGATTCCTAGGCATGACTAACAGAGACAATGGATATTATTTAACTGTCTAGTTCTAGGTCTACCCCCAGGGTCTCCGGCCAGCTGGCTTGGCTTGAAGAATTTGTCTTGTGAACCCTTACTGTAATATTCTAATCACATGTCCATAGTACCAAAGCTATGACCTCTCAATGCGGACAAGTAGCAGCTTGACCTGGACAGATTCTCTGATCTCCACCAAGAAATGTTTTACATAACTATGCATGAAAGTATAAAATCCATTTACATGTGTAGCAGGAATATTTAGCAGTTGAACTCGGGTCACTATATCCAATACAAAAAAAAACAAAAAAACTCAAGAATATGAGCGTGATTCATTAGAATATTACCATCATAAAAATATCTGGCCATTCAAGGCATCGTGTGGAACCGGATCAGACAATAATCTCATCTTTGGCACACTTTTTCTGAGCAAGACCACCACTATATATTCAGCACATTTTAGCCATTGTCAACAAATGGCAGACAGTAGACATCAGACTGGACACGAAAGATGGCACTCAGCAGGCAATAGCAGAACCAGCAGCTGGCTAGAGTGCTGTCACAACACAAAAACAATGGACTGATGGCAACCACAACACACAATGACCAGGTAACATCACAATAGCAACTATTATCATACCTGATCCAAGAACAATAAGATTCAAACTATCTGTGTGTCTGACAACCGATGCTGGTGTGTTTACGTCCCTGTAACTTAGTGGTTCGGCAAAACAGACCGATAGAATAAGTACTAGGCTTACAAAGAATAAGTCCTGGGGTCGATTTGCTCGACTAAAGGTGGTGCTCCAGCATGGCTGCAGTCAAATGACTGAAACAAGTAAAAGAGTAAACCAATGCCAGTTGTTAAGTGGTGGTGGATGGGGGAGGGGGACACAAAGACAAATGCATGTAGATATATATATATATGTGTGTGTGTGTGTGTGTGTGTGTGTGTGTATATACTGTAGATATAATTCCTTTTTTGTCAACTAAATCCACTCAGAAGGTATTGATTGGCCTGGGGCTATATTGGAGCTATAGTAGAAGACACCTGCACAAGGTACCATGCAATGGGAACTGAACCTGGAACCATGTGATTGGGAAGCAAGCTTCTTACCACACAGTCAGGCCTAATCACAATTTTTAAGATAATGAAAAATTTTGATGTTACAATTTCAGCAAACGTAATCACAATTTTTAACAGCAATACATGTTTGCATATACGGTTTCAGTAAATTTAACTATGAGACTAAATCAGGGACATATTTGAAATATTTTTTTTTATCATAATGTGATATGTAAGCAGCAGTGCTCTAGCATGGCTGCAGATATAGAGCTGAAACCAGTAAAGAGAGTAAAATAAAGAATATATTTGAGTGTTGCAATTTCAACAAACTATAGAACAAAATTGAAGACATAGAATTTTTTTAAATGTTTAAGACTTTAGTGGTACGATTTAACAAACTCAAGTATGGAACAAAATCAGACACAACAGAGTTTCCTTGCTTTCAACAAAATGGTCTACGAAATGAATCAGAAATTTAACATAATAAACAAGGGTTCTTATTAATATAACACATAATATTTCTGATGATTTGGGAAGACACAGCTTTTAAATTAATTGAAATCATGTATCACAATTACGTAATGATATATTTAATGATGTTTATCTTAATGAAACAGCTGCTGAACACAAAACAAACTCTGTTATGAATATCTGTAAACTTATGTATCAAAATAGAAAATAAGAAAATTAATAAAATGTAGAATTTCAATAAGCCACTTGTTGGTGTTGTTGTTGTTATAATTATTTAAGGAGGCAAGTTGGCAGAATTGTTAGCATGTTGGACAAAATGCGGATCTTCTCTGCTTGACTTTCACTTTTTGAAATACTAAAATCAAGTGAAAATTTTAAAATTTGATCTTTCAAATCTGATGTTATTCGCTTTTCCCAGAAAAATTTTACAGCAGTTTGACTATTCTTACACACAATCACAAAACAGGATTTGAAAGCTGGCATTTTCTGCAGAATAACTTTTATCAAACAAAATGAAAGTAATATATTATGATATTGACAGTTGTAAGATGTTTATCAATTTCCAAGAAGCTTAAATGAATTAAGTCATGTGAAACGTTAGAACTGGCAATATAAAAATGAAAAATCCTTAATGGGTTTGAGGGAAGAGGGCAAAAATTACAAAAAAAAACCTGTATACTATACTACTGTAGTCCAGTTCATCTTACTATAATGAGTGTTATGTCTGTCTGTCTGTCTGTTCCCTCTTCACTGGACGAATGGTCATGATATTTTTCGGGATTACAAAGGAGATAATCAGGAAGGTTTTTAGCAAAAAAAAAAAATGTGAAAAAGTATGATTATTTAGTGGGTATTGAGTTTTGTATTAATTAATCACCTTTGATTTCTTTTGTTAAAATTCCAGCAATGAGGATTAACTCTAGATTTCCACTCCATATAGTTTGTGAATTTAAGGGTTTAGTTTTGTGATACTATCCCATTATTTCCCATCATAGATAGGCAGATTTGCTGTCTTACTATAATGGGTGTTATGTCCATCCATCTATCCATCTCTGTTTGTTCCCTCTTCACGGCTAGATGGCTCTGACCAATGGTTACGATATTTTTTAGGATTACCAAGTTTGGTTGTCAGGAAGGTTTTAGAATTTAAAAATCAGAAAGTATGATTATTTTGTGGATATAAATTCTTTAATTGATAAACCACTTTCACATTTTCTTAAAAATTCACTGACCACGAGTAACTCTGGATTTTCATCGTATAGTTTTGTGGCCCCATTGTAGATATGAAGGGGGTCGCGAGGACGGTTAATAGTGAAAATAAAATGGAAAAAGTGTGTGTCAATATACAGTGTGTGTGATTATTTAGTAATTATTGGAGTGTGTCAGTCTCAAGCAGGATTCAAAATGGCTAATCGAAGCGGCTGTTGTTTACATTTGAGTTTTGTCAATCAAAATAACCCATGGTACCAAAACATCCAGACATTATTCGCAGTGAACAGTGAAAGGTAAGTCTTAGTTTGATTTTTTGCAACCCTAAAGATTCCGCTTGTGCATTCACAGCAAACAAGGCACAGGGCCAGACTTTAGGTCGTGTAGGTGTATTTTAACCCACTCCGATGTTTACACACGGCCAGTTATAAGTCACTATGAGTAGAGCAACGGACTCCAGTAATTTGAAAATTAGTGTTGACCAAACAGAAAATATCATCTACAAAGACATTTTGTAATCATATTGATATTATCGAAAGGAATAGGATTCATAATTTGAAGAAGGAAAAAAGTATATCAACATTTTTTTCCTTAATACTTTTTGTGTAATAGTCGAAGGAAGAATGGATTTCGTTAGGAGTGGTCGACATAACCATTCATGATTCAGAGGCTGGGAGCCAATGTCAGTTTGGGAGTGAATCGTCATCACATGTCACTTAGTCACAAACACATGCCATTAGCTGCAATAGAATACTCTATCACCAAAAATAATGTGAATTCTCTGAGAATCTAGCAAGTCCATTTATACATTCCTCGATACATACTGCTGTTATTACTTCCCTCCTTCATTTTATGCCTCCATCATAGATGGGTAGATTCGCTAGTGTAAATAATAGCTGAAATTCAAAAACCAAAGTTTCAGATACACTAGGGTTTAAGGTTTAGTGTAGGAGTTTAGGGTTAAAATTAGGGTTAGAGTTAGGGCTTAGAGTTGAAGTTTAGGGTTAAAGTTAGCTGCTAAGGATGAAAGAGTGCTTAGGGCCGGGGTTAAGGGTTGGCGTCTAGGGCTAGTCCAACCAGTGGATGACCTGGGGTTAATCAATTAGTAAAATATTTTTAGTGAACATTTTTCTGAAATTTTTTCTGGAACAAGTGAATGACAAAATCAGATTCAGCCTGAAAAATGACCAAATTTGAAAAACAATATATTCTTTGTAGCGAAAATTCAAAAACAAAAGTTCAGAATATAGGTGTGCAGTAGTCTTAAGCAGATACCAGCTTGGCTTGTTACTATGGAAACAAGTACCAATGTGTCTGTGGCTTTCAATCGCCTAAAATTACCCCAAATTTGCAAACTTTAGAAGCTAATAACTTTTTACTTATTAATTTATAGTAAAAATGAATTTCCTTTCCATAATTAGCATACAAAACTGCATCAATACACAAAATTTGAAATCAATTGGAACAGAATTAAAGGAATTGAAAAGTGAAAAGTAAACAGAAAAGATGCCAAAGTGCTTTGTGGCATTTCGCCCGTCTTTACATTTGGCCTCCTGACTGGCATGAACTGATTAGATTTTGGAATCGATCCAGTACCGGACAAGGATTCTGGATTATTTTTCCTGTTTTTTTTACTTAATTTTTGAGAGCAGTCGGGTTCATTTTTAGTATTCTTGTTTGTGAGAGCAGTCGAGTTTATTTAAGATATTCTCATTTTAAAAATCATCTCCGGCTAATCGTTGAGAGGATGTTAGTGTTGCCTTGGCGGAGGTTTGCACTCTCTGGGTGCTCTTGATATTATTATTATTTTCAATTCAAATTCTGCAGAGGTTGACTTAGTCTTTCATCTTTTCAGGGCCGATAAAATACGTACTAAGTCACAGACAGGAGTCGATGTAATCAACTTTGTCCTTTCCTCCAAAATTTCTGGCCTTATGTCTACAACAGAAAGATTTTATTACACAGGCAAATAAGGGGCCAAGCTGACTTTGCCCTTTACGTTTTCAGGGTCGATAAAATAAGTAACAATGTGTCAATAATATTGATAAATACTTCTTTTCAAAATTGCTGGTCTTGTGCTGATATTGGAAACCATTATTGCGTAAGCAAATTTTCCAGGAATAAAAAAATGTAAACTGAAAATAACAGGTTGGGGGCGATCCGGAACTCCTCCCACACTTAAAAAAAAAAAAAAAACTGTTTTGTTTTTTCCCTCTGAGATTTTACCATAATTGCCATCTAATCATTGAAAGTAATTTTGGAAATTTTGATTTTAAAAACATGCAGTTACGAGCTGGCAGAAACACGAGTATGCTGGGCAAAAAAAGGTGGTGAGCTGGCAGAAACGTTAGCATGCCGGGCAAAATGCTTAGCAGTATTTCATCTATCTTTACATCCCGAGTTCAAATTCCGCCGAGGTCCACTCTGTTTTTCATCCTTTCGGAAACGATAAATTAAGTACCAGTTGCGTACTGGTTCGATGGTACTTTTGGGTTATCTCACCCCCCATTAAAAAATTGGGTTATCTCCCACCGTTTTACGAAGAAATATCGATACTTTTGGTTATCTCCCTCAACTAAAGAAAATTGTTCGAGTCTCAATAAAAGAAAGAAAAATGAAAAAAATTAATAAAAATGAAAAGATGAAACATCTTAATGAATCTAATAATATTTTTATAACAAACCATACCAGGACTATTGAGGTGGGGCCAAACGTCAATGTGTTGAAGTATTAAATCAAAAGCATCTTATCCTTTTGATTCAATCTGTCACATTAACTCCATTTTTTTTTTTTTTTGTGGGGAGATAACCCGATTTTTTAATGGGGGTGAGATAACCAAAAAGTACCGAATACTGTACGGAAAGGTGGGAGGAACGATCCTAAAAGAAATAAAAACTTTTTTTTTTTTTTTCAATTTTCCCCGCCTCCCACACAATTGTAATTTACACCATCCGAAATACATTTCTGGAAAATCTCGTTACAAAAAATATTGATTTTTAAGGAAGTTATGAGGATATAGAACGAGGGGAAGGGCACGCATTGGCGATTATTAAATTATTAAAAAAAAACAAAAAACGTATCTAATATTAGCTGAAGTTGATGAGTATGTACAACTTGAATACAGAAACACGATACATTCACCAGGCTGACAAATCCTCGTTGTGCAAGTGACTAAAAGCATTAATTATTAATTAAACCGAGTTAATTACCGTTTTCTGGTACGTTTCTATAGACGTAAAACACACCTTAGAATTTTTACAGACACTCGGAGATTCCAAAGATATATAGTGTAAATTTTATGAGCCACTGAAGGAGCTTGTGATTATATTAATTATTGAAGGAGCTTATGATTAAATTAACTTTAATTACTGTTGTACATTTGATTTTATAAACAACAAAACAACACCATACCAACATATCGTTTCTATGTAATCGCCTCTATTCTTTTTTTTCTTTTTACAGGCGGTGGTCGTTTGTCACATGTGGCTTCAACAAGTTTATGCCGATATTTATAATGTCTATAAGTTACAGAGATTTCCCACAGTCAAATATCAAAGCAAACATCCCCACAAAATAAATCTTGATAAAACTTTAAACACGCCGTATGTTTGCATAGTGGATAATATGTAACAAGATATTGTCATTATTACAACACAAAACTGTATCGTTAATTAAAACTACTTCAGTATTTTAAAAAACGACTATTAATTGTTATTTACAATGAATAGTATTTAAAATTATCGTAAATGTACTTACTTAATCCAGTTTTTGTGAAAAGAAAACGGGCATTTTTATATTAACATTATTTTAAAGATAAGAGTGTTGCCTCAATAGACTTGTTGTTTTATAGACAGCAGTTAAATACGTTTAAAGTGACTAAGGCAGCGGTGATGGTGGTGGTAGGGAGACAACTAAAATTTGTAGAATTTGGTTGATAAATTACGTAGGAAAGAAGTCAACATGGTCTTAAAATAAAGTAGTTTATCCCTCGACTTTTAGATGCTTCAGTCACTGGACTGCGGCCTTGTTAGGATACGTCATTCAAAGGTTTTGGTCGAACACAGCGACCCCTTCCTCTCACCAACCACTGTCAGTACTTTTCTTTTTTTTTTCTTTTCTTTTTAAGCCTGATATTTATTCGATCAGTCTCTTTTGCTGAACAGTACACAAACCAACACCGGTTATCATGCAGAGATGGGGGACAAACACAATAAAGACACACATACATTATATGTGTGTGTGTGTGTGTTTGTTTCGTTTTTGTATTTGGTTTGCAAGATTCTTTATGTGAATTCGTGTGTTAAAGCATATTTTACTGTATTGGGAGAGTCATTGTGTTTTAATGCCCTTCTTAATTAACCCACTCACCAGTTCGATTTCCAATCATTTACTCATTTATTTGAAGGCATTAAAACAGAACGACTCCCCAAACACAATAATGTGTGTGTGTATGTAACGGTTAAAGAAAATGTAATCATATATATACCATCTAAGAAACTACAAGTCAGAAAAAGTATGCACTCAAATACTTGTCAACAGAGTGGGTAAATTAATCCAAGAGTACAGTTCTATATTTCCATTATGGTTGATCTTACCAACAGGTTTCGCATTAGGTGTTCAATGACATATTAGGTAACAGCCCTATTATGTAACCCAGCACTCTTCAGAGTTAGCAGTCTTGGCGATATCCCATTCACATGACTGAAAGAGTAAAAGAGTACATATATATATATATATATATATATATATATCGAAAGCAGTTGTTTACTGTCAACTTAATGTGACAGACCCATTAAGGGAATCATACTGCTGCTATTTAGCCCTAGGAAGTTGGACCACTTCCTGTTGGCCTTGACACATTTCCTGTGTCCTTATATTTGTGAAGGGGAGACAAGCTTCCCCACCCAGCTTTAGTCTGCATTCAGGGACATGTTTCTGAGTCATTGCTAGTCATCAGCCTGAAGTAGCTGACCAGCTGGTTGAAAAAGCCTGTCTAGCCTTCACAAATATATATATCTTTTCAGTGAAAACACATTCACTGGTTACAAAATTAGAAATATATATATATATATATGTTTGTGTGTGTATGTGTGTTCATAAACATACATACACATTAAACATTGGGTATGTAGTTAGCTGGTGAAGCACGTTCACTGCCTATGTCTACCTGATTTTCCTTCAAGGTATTTACACAACTGTTGTTCGATCTACCTCAGGAAATTCCTCAGTGTCCATTGAGTATAAACAAATGACAAGGATGGAAAATAGAATATATGAGAAACTTTAACAATCGTTTGTTTTATATATATATATATATACAATTCAGTTAGAAATTATGTTTACATCACGAAGGGATGGTGTAATCCAAGGAAATACTGGTTCAATATCTAATATTTTTAGGGGGGGTATTAATATCCATAAAATAATAGGTTTGTATATAAAACATAGTTTATATTCATGTAGAAGAAGAAGGGATAATGACTGATTTGTTGATGATAATAAACATATTTATTATATTAAATGTTTAATTTTGGGGAAACTTTATTTCAATTAAAGTGTATTTTATAAATATGCGCATGTAGTGGCTGTGTGGTAAGTAGCTTGCTTACAAACCACATGGTCCCGGGTTCAGTCCCACTGCGTGGCATCTTGGGCAAGTGCCTTCTACTATAGCCTCGGGCCGACTAATGCCTTGTGAGTGGATTTGGTAGACGGAAACTGAAAGAAGCCTGTCGTATATATGTATATATATATATGTATGTGTGTATGTGTTTGTATGTCTGTGTTTGTCCCCCCAGCATCGCTTGACAACCGATGCTGGTGTGTTTATGTCCCCGTAACTTAGCGGTTCGGCAAAAGAGACCGAAAGAATAAGTACTAGGCTTCCAAAGAATAAGTCCTGGGGTCGATTTGCTCGACTAAAGGCGGTGCTCCAGCATGGCCACAGTACAAAGGACTGAAACAAGTAAAAGAGTAAAAGAGTAAAAGAGTGTGTGTGTGTGTGTATATATATATATATATATATATATATATATATATATATAATATGCATTAAAGAAATGAAGAAATAAAACAAAATTGATAGTGTTCAGTATGTTGGCCACAGGAATTTCTGTCAAAGAGACATGGTTAAACAAAGTTGTACATCATCTCCCTCTTTCTCTCTCTTATTATTACTTCCACTGCCACCATCAACATTACTACTTTTAATAAAACATCAACTCTCCCTAAATCTCTTTGCATCTTTGTCTCCCTCTCTTTTCTCTCTCTCTGTCTTCCCCACTTCTCTCATCTACTATGCCTACTATTACTCTCATCCCAGCATGAGGAATAATAAAAGTATCATTGAATAGTGAGAGGAGAGGGGTCAAAGTGTAACTCACTGACAGAGAAATTAGTTTTCGCATTTATCATATTAGATATATGACAAACACAGACAGAAAGACACACACACACACACACACACAACAAAGTAAACTTACAAGGTACCGCACGAGTGAAAATATATAGGAAAGAGGATTTGAAAACGCAGAAGTCTTTTAAAGATGATTAAAGATGATTATTGACTTTTAAAGATGATTATTGTAAAGCCTTACATTTTACTTTTGAAAATCTTTTTTTAAAAAAGTGAAACCAGTCAAGTCAATAAACAGCTTTAAATTTTCATCTCTGCGTTTTCAAATCCTCTTTCCTATATATATATAATGAACTTTTACTTTCTCTATAGCAAATCCATTCACAAAGGCTTTGGTTGACCTGAGGCTATTGCACAAGACACTTGCCGAAAGTGCTATGCAATGGGATTGAACCCAGAACCATGTAGTTGGAAAGCACACTCCTTACAACAAAGCCACACCTAGGAAATTACACATCTTATTTTTATGCAAATTTGGTCCCAACATCCTGAAACTTATTCTTCCTGTTGATGAATGTAATTGTTTCTATGGGAATTTTTAATCTCCAGGAAATAAAATCTTTTACAATATCTACTACACATCCGTTAATATAACATTTACAACATTTTAAATTAAGCTTCACTTCACTCAAGGAATTTTCGCATTTCTATGTTTATCTGATTTTTATTATATTTACATTTTCAGTTTTTCATTTGGAAGATCCAAAACACGATGTGGTACCCCACTCTCATAATCAACCCTGCCTAAGATAACAAGTGTAATTATTGGTATTCCTGTAGAATAGAGTCGGAAATTAACAAGAGCCCCCTCCCCACAAACCTGCAGTTGCTTAGGATGTATATATTTTAAGCATTGTGAATTAAGAGAGAAGTGAGGTACAGATTCCATGTTTTCATAATTTCTCAGTTTTGGCTTTCTTCAAGATTTTTTTTTTTTCTTCAGATATATTTTAAATGTCTGGAATTCATCCAATAAAACTGCCTAACACCATTTTTTATTATATATATATAAATATAAATCTGAGGGGAAAAAAAGCTTGGGGGAAAATAACAAAAAATATCTCATCTATTTGTAATTTGACTGAGGACTGGCGAACCAGATGGCTGCACCAGGCTCCAATCTGATCTGGCAGAGCTTCTACAGCTGATTATCTATTTGTAGATTTGTAATTTACAATACTTAAAACATACACACCCAAAGAATTGACAGAGAGCCATGTGTGCTGGATAATTTCCCATGTTGTAGAGGAAGGCCATGACTTATAAATTTAAGAAACACAAGGCGAGCAGTTTTGAGAAGAAGGGATTAAATTTACCATCCTCCCTGAGGATGAAATTAAGGAATGTTGTCAAACAGATTTAAAGTGCAAAAATGAAATATCTCCTTCTGAAGTAAAATAAACAGAACATTAAGTCCAGAGCAGTTTGACAGAGAATACACATATGCATACGGTAACAAGACCACAAGACACTCCTCCGTTAAATGAACTAAATGTCTGTGGATGTTACTGTTTAACTCAATCAACCCAGATCCAACCAAATTGCTATGAATAATGGTATTCTAGTTGAGACCATCCCAGTCTTTTATTCAAACATCGTGTATCTTGGACTCACATAATTAAAATGTCTTTAAAGAAAAATATAAGAAAGAAAAATAAACTAGAAGGGTGTTGTCATTGTTGTCAGGAACTCACTGTCCTCTACCAGTCGGCAATACGGTTGGTGGATGTTCTATGTTAATGATGTATTGAAATCTAAAAGCAACAAGCTGGCAGAATCGTTTCTGCACAGCAGCATTCCAGCCATCTTTACGTTTTGAGTTCAAATTCTGTGAAGGTCGACTTTGCGTTTCATTAATTCAAGGTTGATAAAAAGGATAGTTTCAATCAGTATATATATATATATATATATATATATATATATATATACTGACTGGCCCTCGTGCCGGTGGCACGTAAGAGCACTCACTACAGTCTCAGAGTGGTTGGCATTAGGAAGAGCATCCAGCTGTAGAAACTCTGCTAGATCAAACTGGAGCCTGGTGCAGCCATCTGGTTTGCCAGTCCTCAGACAAATCGTCCAACCCATGCCAGTATGGAAAGCGGACGTTAAACGATGATGATGATGATGATGATATATATATATATAGTTTGTAAAAATACATAAATCCAGGAGAAGATGTAGAAGGGTTAATATTATAGTGGGGTAGGCCGGTTTATGGAGTTAACCTGAGAAACCCAGGGTAACCCCACAAACCGGCCTATCCCACTATAATATATATATATACGTATGTATATGTATATATAATCTCATGGTCATAAATAACATTAGGATTGCATTTAGGAAGTTTCCCTCCACGGTACAAGTCCGGGCAAGGTTGTTTTATGGAAGACTAGCAGTCGCCCATGCATACAAGCCTCCTCTCTCCACACCACGGATGTTATTCGAGGGAAAGGCAAAGACTGTTGCAGCTTGGCACCAGTGACATCGCAACTCATTTTTACAGCTGAGTGAACTGGAGCAACATGAGATAAAGTGTCTTGCTCAAGAACACAACACACAGCCCAATCCTGAAATCAAACTCACTACCACATAATTGTGAGCCCCACGCTCTAACCACTGAGCCATGTGATCTCTGTCCACCAGATCCACTCACAATATAGACACATTTCTCATGGCCCCAGCAGACAAAATGGAAAAGGCGTTGCCCTGGAGAATAGCAAGAGAGATGTGCTGAGGACTGGGGTCAATGTAATCAGCTTACAATTATTAATCATTTTTACTCTGTGGAATTTCCACAGGTCCCATTAGTATTGATGTTGAAGATATGAAAGGTGAAGATGACCTCAACAGCAATAAAATCATTCTTTCTTTCTTAAATAGCTTCTCTTAACCCTTTCGTTACCAACCTGGCTGAAACTGTCACTGGCTCTGTAGTACAAATGTCTTGTTTTCAAAAGTTCTGAATTAAAATCTTCCACCAAACCTTAGTCACAATTTATATTCCTAACCCTAGCTTAATGATAACTAAGTTATTTTACTAAAATCTTTGTTATATTTAAAATTAATTGAAAGAAATACACAACTGACAAAAGCCTTGTGAGTGGATTTGGTAGACGAAAACAGAAAGAAACCTGTTGTGTGTGTATGTATGCATGTGTTCCCCCACCATCGCTTGACAACCAATGATGGTGTGTTTACGTCCCCAGCTTTGTGCCAAAATTTGAAACGATTATTATTAGCAATGCCACAGAAAATGCTTAGCAGCATTCCATGTGTCTTTACATTCAGAGTGCAAATTCCACCAAGGTAGACTTTGCCTCTCATCCTCTTGGAGTCAATAGAATAAATACCAGTTGATCACTGGGGTCAATGTAATGGACTCACCCTTGAAATTCCTTGTGCCAAAATTTGAAATTATTATTATTATTATTGAGTGCATGCCATCAAAGTGACACCGGGGTACAAATATACGAAATCCAGTATAGCCATCATGACTACCTGTCTGATAAGTGCACACCAGGAATATGCATCACAACCATATGTGTGTGACATGGTGATCTTGTATCAAGAATAGCAATGCATGACCTTGCAGGTGGGGCCCAGTTAGAATTTTCTTTAAGTGGCCCATCCCACTGAAAAGGTCCCTAATAAAGGTTGCTTAAGGATGTTGAACGAAAATCCAGAGGTGAATTATTCAAGCTCCAAAGAATTCCTCTCAACACATGGATATGATGCTCCCCCACTACTTCTGCTCATGATCAGAGATGCACATATTAACCACCAAGAGACATGCTCAACTGGTTATGGTCAAATAACTGACAAGCAAATCTGATACTGAGCAGAATATTTGTTCTGGCCCATGGTTTTATACCAAGAAAAACATGTACATGATAACACTTCAGATCAGTTAAGATCAGAAGCCATGAGAACTAGTGCCTAGTACTGCATCAAAGCATTGGTATTGAGCAGAATATTTGCTGTAGCCCATCTTTTATACCAAGACAAAACAATGTACATGATAACACTTCCAATCAATTAAGATCAAAAGCCATGAGAGCCACTGTCTGGTACTGCATCAGGGCATTTATCATTATTATTATCATTTATTATTATTAATTAATTAATTAATTTATTTTGTAATGGGTAGTATTTGGTTATACTCCCTTGTAAGCCAAGAAGTCGAAAAATCATGGACAGGTTTGTGTCACAAAAAAAGCTGGAGCTTTTTATGTTAGAAATGAGGACAGGCCAGTAAGCAGGATGTGGTGAGAGTGAGAGACAGAGAGAAAGAGTCAGGCAGAGAGAGAGTGAGGCCAAGAGTGAGAGAGAGAGAGTGAGGCCAAGAGTGAGAGAGATAAGTGTTTATTTGAGGAAGGGGTGATTGCCATGAGCACATAACTAAAAAAGGAAAAGTGTACTCGATGCCGGATGAAAATGAAGTCACTGAGCCAATCCAACAAGCCAACCACTGAAGTGATTTAGAAAGTGAATCAACATAATACTTCTCAGTTTGTTAGAAACAGCAGCAAACATTTCCCTTAAGTCATATCTCACTGTTTCCAAGAGGGACAAATTCAATGAGGGGGTCTGCCCTTCTGTTATTATTTCGTGAAGTGTTGTACACCAAGGTATTCTTAGACTGTTTCTTTGAGATGGTTTTCATGAGAAAAAGGAAAATGGTTGCTAGTCTCTTGCTCAACCTTTGTCCATTCTTGGAGGATGGTTATGGTTCTCACAGTTCACTGTGACAAATTTTGAGAAACAGACAAGAGATAGGTATATAGACAGACATAGAGGCTAATTATAAATGTATGTGTAAATGTACACACTCATACACATCTCAAATGTAAAAAACACCTCATTTTATTTGCGTGCATATATATTCATATATATGTATATATATGTATATATATGTATATGTATGTTTGTATATATGTATGCATGTGTGCATATATATATGTATATATGTGTACATGTGTGTATATATATGTATATATATATATGCATATATGTATGTGTATATATACATATATATAAATAAATGTATATATATGTGTGTGTATATATATATATATATATAAATTATAATACAGGGTATCTAAGAGGTACCACCACGCTGAAAAATAGCAGTCAAATCCTGACTCTAAAACCACAATTTATTGTGGTTTTAGAGTCAGGATTTGACTGCTATTTTTCAGCGTGGTGGTACCTCTTAGATACCCTGTATTATAATTTTAAATAATTATTACCTTTGATGGTTTTTATTCCCATGCTGACCACTTGATATGATCAATATTTTAAATATCGATCTTGTCCTTATTTATATAAATATATATATAAATATATATATATATATATATATATATATATATATATATATATATATAAATGTATATATGTATATATGTGTACATGTGTGTATATATATGTATATATGCATAAATGTATATATGCCTCTCCCAGTAGCCCAACTTTAGCATTGAGTCAATCTTCTTTGTGTATTGGCGCTGGAGTGCTTCCAGTTCCACAGTTTGTCTCACACTCTCTGGGGACCATAGTTGGAAGCAGTAGTCCAAGCAGCTGAGAACAAAAGTCTTCCATAGGGGTAGCAGGGCTTCCCTTTTACTGGTTCTGAATGTCCTCAGAATCCAGCCAGCCACTCGCCTATACAGTGTTGCCATGGAATGTTGCATCATTGATCATGTGAACCCCCAGGTCATGCACCGACTTTGACTCTGGGAGCATATTATAACTGAAATAACTGAAACAAGTAAAAGAAGAAAAAACATTATACCATAATAGGAAGCACTGACTTGCATCCTTCTATGACAAAACTGCACCATTTCTATTGAAGATTTTTCAAACCAGGAAGTAAATACAAACAAATTGGCCTAGAATTATCAAAGCCTTGACACTTTAACAAGTCTACAATTACAAATATGTTATTGTTTAACACAAGATCATCCTGATCTATCTCAATCCAACCATGCCCATCCCACCGTTTCTGTCAAAGTGTATCAAGGACAACATCATCTAAAGTGTGTTTTGTTGTTGTTGTTCTGCACGAAGGTCGCCCGGATTCAGCAGATGTATCAAAAGTGTTGCTCTAAATATGACCATCCTGTTTTGTTCTTGTTTTTTACGTCAGCTTAGGTAGCCTGTTTTTAAAATGATAGCACGTGATTTGAGGGTGATTTGGCTGTTATTTCTAGCTGGACGAATGACCTAAAGGTTTCTTTGCTAACTCACCTGTGCGTACGTGTGTGTATGCATACAAGTGTAAGTATGTGCGTAATTAACACAAGTGTAAGTATGTGTGTAATTATGGAAGTATATTTCTATTATATCTGTATGTATGCGTATATGTACACAGGCATGCATGTATATGTTTACATGTATTAGTATGCAAGTACATATATATACATGTCAAAAAACTGGGAACTTCCAAGGCCTCAGGTTTTAATTTGGAGATTTCCTCCTCCTAGGTAGATTACCAACCAAGGTTAAAGAGTTTCTACCTGCCCATAAGGTAAGCTATCCTGTGCCAGACACCAAATCGATATCCAAATGCTTCTTAGAGTGATTGAATATCATTCTGGTGTCTGATGCAGAGCAGCTTGTACATGCATAAAAGTTTTTAAAAAACATATTTACTCATATTTGTTGGATGGCTGTTGACTACTCATGACTTCCTCCGCCCTTTTAAGATCCATGAAGATCAGAACTTAACTTCAGCTCTTGGTGGTCCAAATCGGATATGCAAGTTTATGTGGGTGTCTTTTCAAAACATTGTCTGGTTTAAAAAGCCACATCAGATGCCATGATGGATCTCAGGTGTGGGTACAGGAGGTGGTCAAACTCTGCATAAGGAGTAGACAACCACCATGTGTGTGTGTGTGTGTGTGTGTGTGTGTGCCACGTAAAAGCACTCATGCTGGTGGCACATTAAGAGCACCCAGCACATACTGTAAAGTGGTTGACATTAGGAAGGGCATGTAACCGTAGAAACCAAGCTAAATCAGCTCTGGTCAAACCATCCAACCCATGCCAGCATGGAAAAACAAACGTTAAAGGATGATGACGATGACGATGATGATACACATTTGAAATAAGATAATTTGAGAATGGAGAGAAATGAACAATGTGATTGCAGAGTACCAAAAACACAACTTCCACTGGGCCTGACCTATCACAAGGTTCACAGACAACAGGTGGACCCCATGCAGTTGCTGAGTAGTATCCAAGAGATTGGAAAAGATCACTCGGGAAGCTTCCATGACAATGGGAAGACAATTGAGTCAAGCAATTTGGGTCATGATGAAAAAGATTGGTGCAATCAAGACAATTGAAAGTGCATTGTGACCAGCGTTGCATAACTGCATCTGATGGTCTAGTCCAGGGGTTCTCAATCCTTTTTTAACCTATGGACCCCTCTGATCCCTATTTTACTTCACTGGACCCTCATAGACATTCGATATGTATAAAAAAAACACATCCTATTGTATTTCTGTATTTAAATATTATTTGGAATTCTATTAAAATTTGTTAAACATTTTGTGTATTGTAGAAATATAAGCAATTTATTGCACATAAATTTTAACAACAAAATCTTGTACAGACCTCCTAAGGGCCACATGGACCCTGGTTGAGAATCACTGGTCTATTTGATGTTCCTATGTATGTATGTATGCAAGCATGTCATTAGAGTATCACACAGGTTGACCAGAGACCACATGTAAATTTGTATTCTCACTGATACTCTGAACATGACCTTCACACCTTAACAACAAATGACAACTATGGCTACAGCATCCGGCATATGTCAAATTTGCAATGCTGGGTGTGTGTGTCGTCTGCGGTGGGAACAGGGACAGTTTTCTCTATGAAGGCCCTTTTTAGTCTATCCACTGATATAGTGTCTTAAGACCATTAAGGTCTATAGTGAAAAATTTATCAATGCGTGAAAGAAAACGGAAAGGACCTACATGCAGTGCTGTTAACGGAGGTTTAACAACATCGTTGCGCACAAAAACATGAGTCCAAGAAGTAAAGCTTCCTTCGAGGCAGAGCTAGAAATGCAATTGTCAAGTAGGTAAGAGGTTTTAAACAGGAGCAATATATTCAAAATTGGTAAAATGAAGAATTGTCAAGGATAAATTAAATTTATTATTGTTACTGAATATGTTAGCGTTATTTAATCTCTGAATGGTTTTGCTGCTGTTTGATTATTTAGTTTGATTCCTTTATCCACCAATTTCTGCTAAGATAGAGACGCGACTAAAATTAATAATAGAGAAATGAAAATAGAACTTTGGAACAGCAATGCCGCCATAACTTATGTGGAAACCATGAGCGTGCTTTCAATGGAGATAATCAGAGAAAGACTTGAAAGTGAACATAAGATCGTAATACTTCATGTTAAGGTAATATAACAAATAATCCAGAATCCTTGTCTGGTACCAGATTGATCCCAAAATCTAATCAGTATGTGCCAGTCACAAGGCCAAACATCTCTGAAAGTTTCATCCAGCGGTTCTTGAGATATCTTGTCCACAGAAAAACAAACACAACTGAAAACAATACTTCAGCCTCAGCGAAGGTAATAATCATAATGACAATAATAATGAATGCCCTGATGCAGTAACAGGCAGTGGCTCCCAGGTGTCTGATCTCAACTCATTGGAGTATTATCATGTTTTGTCTTTGTGCATATTGGGTTGTCTGGAAAGTTTGTGCCGATTTTTAAAGGAAAGAAAAAGGTCAATAAATACTTGCCATTACATTTTAATCAACCAAATACGAACCATTTTGTTGCACAATGCATCTCCATCTTTCCTTTAACTTGAAAATACCCTCTTCCCAGAATTGAGGTGGTTTCATGGCAAATAAGTCGAAAGGTAAGCTACTATAAATCGGCACAAACTTTTCAGACAACCTAATAGAAGTGCTACAGCAAATATTCTACTAAGTACCACAGATTTGCTTGTCAGTTGCTTGACCTTAACCAGTTGAGCATGTTCCTTGGTGGATGATGATATGTGCATCTCTGATCATGAGCAGAAGTAGTCGGGGAGTATCATAGCCATGTGTCAAGAGAAATGTTTGAGGGTTTGAATAATTCACCTCTGGAAACATGGGTGTTTCATTCAACATCCTTAGGTAATATATACCAGGGACCTTTTGAGTGGGATGAGCTACTGGACCGAAAGAAAATTCTAACTGGGCCCCACCTGCAAGGTCATGCACTGTTTATCTTGATATGAGATCACCATGTTGAGCACATATGGTTGTGATGCATGTGCCTGATGTACCCTTATCAGACAAGTTGTCATGATGGGTATAATGGGCTTCATATATTTATACCCCAGTATCACTTTTAATGACATACACTGCTCTCTCTCTCTTTCAATAATAATAAACATCATCATCATCATCATTTAACATCTGTTTTCTATGCTGGTACGGATTGGATGGTTTGACAGGAGCTGGCCAGACTCCAACTGTCTGTTGTGGCATGGTTTCTACAGCTGGATGCCCTTCCTAATGCCAACCTCTTCACAGAGTCTGCTGGGTGCTTTTTATACACCCACAGGCACAGGTGTGTTTACGCAGTACCAGCACAAGCAGCTCTGGCACAGGTATATTTTACATGGCGCGCGCACACACACTCACATGAGATACATATATAATAATGGCTTATATCCCACAGGGTCTAGTTATGCATACAAAGGATTTGTTACAAAGAGGATTCAAAACATGAAAAAATATACAACAGAGGTGGTGAAGATGGAAGTGTCACATGTCGTACCAAACCATATTAAAAATTGGCTAATTGCATGAAATTACACAAAATAATTAGATGATGAAAGAAAACACAAATAATATAATTATTTAAAAAAAAGTAATTTGAAGAAACCAAAAAACAATTAGGACAATTCACATGTATAGGCGACAAAACGAAACCTGAGTTATTTCTAGAATCCTCCACAATTCTGACTTATTTCTGTTCCAATGAACATGCCCCACTACTCAAATTGGATTGTCCCAAATATGCTTGTAAGTAGTTTGAGTCTAGAAGTGGGCAGGAGAAGTATTATGTTACCCAGATGAGTCACACACAGTCACTAAAAATCTATTGGTGTGGTTTTCACTGGCAGTTTGTCATTCACTTGTTCTTTAACCCTTCAACATTTAAAACTGTCCATATCGGGGCCCAAATATTCTATCGATTTTACGTTCTAACTAGCCACACCAATCTTACAACATCAACCTAAAAATACACAATCACATCGTTGAAACCTCAAAGCTATGAGGTAATGCACAATTAATTGAAAATAATGTAAACAAGAGTGCAAACCTCTACCAAGGTAACACCAATGTCTTCTCAATAATGATTTTTAAAATGAGAATATCTGAAATAAACTCGACTACTTTCACAAACGGGGATACTAAATGGATACTAAAAATCAACTCGACTGCTCTCAAAAATTAAGTAAAAAAAAAAAAAAAAACAGGAAAAATAATCCAGAATCCTTGTCTGGTACCGGATCAATCACAAAATCTCATCAGTTTGTACCAGTCATGAGGCCAAACACGCTTGAAAGCTTCATCTGAATTCATCCAAACAAATACAACTGAAAATAATACCACCACCTTCGCTAAGGCAGAGGTAATAAATAAGCATTACATTTGACAGAGTAGCCTGAATGCTATGGGATTAAACTGTGCCCTCATCTTTTTTACAAGCCAATAGCTTCTTAGTTTCATTCTCTTCCCACATCCCATTCAAGAAACCCATCAGATCCTTGTTTGGATTTTCCTACCATTGTAAACTTCATGGCTTCCAAGGAGGAGATAGACTTCTCAGTTTTATTTTCTTCCAAGAAAAGCGTAGGCATCTCTTCATTTTATGTACACTGTTTGTTAGTGGGACTGGTGTCCCCATTTTAATTGTTGCTTTCCCTAAGTTTTGACTGTCATACATTCCAACCTTCAGGTGTCTTGAGTCAAAATCAGTTGTATTGGAATTTCGAACTTAACCCTTTATTTGATCCACAGGGGTTACACTGTTCTCATTCCGCTCTCTGCATTTTATGACTTTTTTTGCTTCTGTTGATTGTTTTGTGAATTCACCTTAGTGCCTTGCCTGGGATTAAACTCAGTACCTCTAGCTGAGCTGACTTCATTATGTTAACCAACGTCTTTATCCACTATGCTACGCCCGCAGGCAGTGACAGAGTGAATTTTTAAGGCTTATAAACCTAATGTCTATGTCTCTTCTATCTCTCTAAAGCCTCTTGACTCCCTGAGGAACATAAGGCCGCAAAGAAATTCTTCCAATGGATGCGGTTCTGGGGGATCCTCTTCAGCTCAGTCCATGTCATTCCGGCTGTCCTCACCTCTGCATCAACCCTCCTGCACCAAGACTGTTTTGGTTGGCCCACTTTTCGCTTCCCCTTTGGGTTCCAATCAAGAGCCTGCTTAGCGACATTTGGTGCAAGCTTTCGTAGTGTGTGGCCCATTCTTTCTACACCCTTGTGCACTTTTTCCTGCCTCATACAGAGTTCAGATATTCCAAATCCCTATCCTGGTTTCAGTCTTGGTTGTCATAGTTACTACTTTTGTAACAATCTAGCTTTTTTTTTTTTTTTACTTAATTACATAATATAAATTTCTCGTCACAGAAATATAGAATTCTATCCCTCTGTTTATTCTGCATGCATCTTCTCTGATGTCCATTGATCCTTTTGGGTATATTCCTGCCAGTATTTGAACCCAATATTTCAATCATCATCATTTAACATCCATTTTCCATGCTGGCATGGGTTGGATGGTTTGACAGGAGCCAGCAAGGTTCCATTCGTCTGCTTTGGCATGGTTTTAACTGGATGCCCTAGCGCCAACCACTTTATAAAGTGTACTGAGTGCTTTATATGTGGCACCTGCATAGGTGATCTATATAAGGCACAGGCACAAAAGACTATACAACAACTTGGCAGAAGTTTGAGATGGGAATTGGCGGTTGGGTGAGCAATTCCAATCCTGGTTCATTCTTGGAATGGAAGTCGTCCAATGAGGAACGCTGACCTGACTCATGACCATCAAATGAAGATCCATTCCCCAGAAAAATCTTCCAAGGATGATGAAGCACTGTTAGCTCAGGATGAGAAGTCAATGGTGAGAACCTTTAGGAAAAAACGTGCGTTGTACTAAATTAGTCTATTTCATCACTTTGTCCACAATTTTGAATTTTAAACACACAGTTCCGTAGCCTCTGCCTTGGTGACAGGAAATATTGCTCCACACATTAACCACTTACTTAAGCCTTTTGCTCCCTAAGGAGCAGAAGCCATTGGCAACTTTTCTTTTTCCATATTTTTACTGTTCTCGACTCAAGGCTGTGTTTTCTGCTTCTCTGCAATTCGATCCCTGCTTTTCCATCTCTGCTTCAGTATCCCACCTTCAACTATTTTCTGTTTCCCTTGTGATCAAAAGGGCAATTAACCTTGCATTTTCCTTTCAGATTTTGCTACAACACATATCATGTTTTCTCTGAGTGAAGACCGTCCTCTTCCAGGTCTTATTGGTTTTGAATTGTCACTGCTGCTTTTGTAGCCTTGTCTTTTTTTTACCGGGTAAGGGTGTACACCTTAAACAAACCCATTTTTACCTCTGTTCCTAGATATGGGTTTTGGCTCTAAGCAAACCCATTTTTATCACTGGATAGACATGGTCCATATTAGTCCAGCCTCTATCCTTTGACTTTTCTAGCATGGGAAGTCCTTCCTGGAGCTTGCTCTCTGCTGGCATAGTTCTCAGAGGTACAGAGGACTGGGCCTACAACAGACACATTGACTAATGCTGTCAGTAATTTACCTGAGAAACTCCCTACTGGCTTTTAAAATAAAAAGATGTAATTTTTTTTTTCTCACAGTTGATAAGGGACTCAGGTAAGGATGTACCTACTTTTGTCACATAACTCTACCAAGTAATCCATATCCAAGGCCTGTTTATTTAAGGTTGCACAAGTAAAAGAATGAAAGCTGGAAATGCTTAAACCATTACTCATTTCAAACATTCCACTCATTCCTTCGATTGGTGAAACACAAGAGTGAATGTGTGTGTGCGTGTGCACGCGCATGGTGTTTGTTACTGTGGATGATGATTTTTTTTCCCTTGTAAATCATACATTTTCACAATAAACTGAATTTCACATTTTGCCTTTAATGTTTATAAAAATGCATTTGTTTTCATTCAAGTTAATAGAGTTAAGCAATTGTTCCTTTTATTTAAAGACATTGGAAATAGAACAAGGAAACAGAAAAATCTGTTTCAAATTTACATCAAGTAGAATGGCTTGACTAACAATAAAGACCCAATCATCCTCATCATTTAATGTTCCACTCCATATTACTACCCATGCATTTGGCTCCAATTGTCTGATTTGGCATGGTTTCTACAGCTGGATGCCCTTCCTAATGCCAAACACTTTACAGAGTGTACCTGGTGCTTTTTATATGGCCCCAGCATGTAAATCTATATACACGTGTGCATGCATTCAGTATTTGCTGTGTGTGTGCGTGTTTGATGCATATGTGTTTTGTCTAACTGTGTTTGTCTTGTGTTTGCATACATATTATTCTCTATTGGTTTTCCTGCATCAATGAATGAAAATTATTTCATGTTGATAAAAGTGAGGGACAAAAATTCATCTGCGTTAAGGGTTCTAGGACAAAGAAATGCACTGGATGTGATTTTAAGCAAAGGGTTTGTGTTTCAACAGAACAATTGTTGAAACATTTCCAATGCTTTCACAGCATTCACTAAAACAGAAATAGAGATAGTAATTTTAACAGTATATAGATTTACATGCTGGAGCCATATAAAAAGCACCAGGTACACTCTGTAAAGTGTTTAGTATTAGGAAGGGCATCCAGCTGTAGAAACCATGCCAAACCAGACAATTGGAGCCAAATACATTAAACGATGAGGATGATTGAGTCTTTATTGTTAGTCAAGCCAGTCTACTTGATGTAAATTTGAAACAGATTTTTCTGTTTCTTTGTTCTATTTCCAATGTCTTTAAATAAAAGGAACAATTGCTTAACCTTACTAACTTGAATGAAAACAAATGCATTTTTATAAACATTAAAGGCAAAATGTGAAATTCAGTTTATTGTGAAAATGTATACGATTTACAAGGGAAAAAGAGAATATAGTTGATTAAATCCATCACAACACTTAAATAGCACTTTATTTTATTGATCCCATGAAAAACAAAACGAAAAACGGGGGAAGGGCCGACACCAGTTCAACTCCATAATAAATAATAACAGCCATCGGATAAGGGGTAAGAAGAGCATACAACAGTTTGGTTTTCTGCAAAAAAAATCTACAATATGGTAAACTGAAAATAGTTTGCAAATTGTAACTTGAAATGTTAGTCTATGGTCAGACGTATTAAGAAAAAAAAAGCAAGAGTCATTGTTATTCAATGAAAAGTAATAACAAAAAACTGTAACAAAGAATTGTTACGCCACAAAAAGCAATTGCCTTTGGGGGCGTACCTAAAAGAGTGTGTGTGTACCCCCTCCACCTGAAGTTTTATTGTGTGTGTGTGACATGTGTCCAGTATGTATGTGTGTGCTTCCAACATTTCTTCTTTCACATTAAATTCTGAAAAGTATTTGTCCAAAATTTCATTTAAAAAAAAATATCCTCCGTTTTTTATTTTTTTTCCTGAAAGTTATGAGTAAACAAAATCGTCACGTGTCAGTTATCCAAAAGTTCTTTCACCACCCACCCCCACCCTTCACTTCCAAAAAGTTTTTCACAACAAATTCCAATGTGATCGTAATCTACACCATCCGAAAGAGAAAGTCGACTGGTGTGAATTATCTAAAACTTCTTTCACCTCCAACACCTCCCAAACATTTTTTCACAACAAATTCCAGTAAAATTACAATCTCTGAAAACGATTTGTAGAAAATTTCAGAGATATACCCTGTTATTTTCTCCTTCAATATGTAATATACGTAATCACGAAATTAGATGAGCGAATCAAGGCAAACTCATGGAAGATAGTTAACACGTTTTGATGTAGTCGGAAAGAAAGAAAATATTCAACACTGAAATTGGAACAAATATTTCGAGATATTCTACACGCGGTCATCTGACTGTTGTTGTTTTTTTTCCTTTTCCATTCATTTTGTTTTATTTTCAAATGATGGAAAAATTGTTTTTTTAAAATCTTATATATGTTCAGGGCATTGAATTGCGGCGATGCTGGGGCAATCACCTTGAAGGGTTTTAGTCGAACAAATCAACACTAGTACTTTTTTTTTATTATTATTTTTCTTCGAAGTTAAATACTTATCCTATCGATCGTCTCTGCCGAACTACTAAGTTACGGACACGTAAACACACCAACACCAGTTGTCAAGTGGTGACGAAGAACACACACACATATATATATATGACGGGATTCTTTCAGTTTCCGTCTACCATATCTACTCACAAGGCTTTAATCGGCCCGTGGCTACAGTAAAAGACCCTTGTCCTATATGCCATGCAGTGAGACTGAACCCGCAACCATGTGGTTGGGAAACAAACTTCTTACCACACAGCCATGCCTAACGAAAAAGCGACAAAAACAGTTACTTCAATCAACGTAGAAAGGATGAAAAGTAGAAGAGATTTAAACTCAAAACATAAAGTCGGCCGTATCTAAAGTACAACAAGGCATCTTCTTCCGATGTTCTTCCGATTCTACCAATCAACCACCTTGAAAGTTTCTGATTTAGACATGGATCCCCTGGCGAAGCAGGGCAATAGGCCCTAACGTGTTTACTAATTGACAGCAAACACATACGTAGTTCAGAAACGGGTTCTTAGACCGGTGAGGCCTCTCGGCAATTGTTCAGGGTAACCATGCTCTAAGACGGCACTACGTAGAGTCTACGCAGTGTTTCTCAAACATTTTTCAACCACGAACCCCTTTGGTTCCTATTTTACTCATATTACCCCTCCTAGCCATTCGAGGTTTTAAAAGACATCATATATTTTTATAATTAGATATAATTAGAAAATTGTATTAATTTAAAAGTTGGCGGAGGTAAAGAATACGTACACCACCAGTTTTCGGCGTAACAAAAAGACCCTAACCCCTAAACCCTAACCACCGGGTGTACGTATTTTTTTTACCTTCGCCAAATGTTTTGTTCCTATAGGGGTAACAAATAAGCAGACATTAATAAGGACTAATAACAAAAACAGTAGGGGGTTTATGCAGAATCAAATATAATAAATTATAAAAAACATCAGATTTTAAAAAAAGGAATAATAATAATAATAATAATAATAATAATAATAATAATAATGGTGGTGAATTCTTACGTTAACATTGAAAGTCAGATTTTTTTCTTTAGAAAGTTGTGATCATATTTATGTATTTTGTCCTCTCCTTTATGGTACCACAATGTGACAAAGTTGGATAATAATGGAAATCGAGGTATAAATTTCTCTTTTGTTTAAAAACTGCGTCAACTTTGAAAGTAAAAATGTCCAGAGTGATTTAGAAAGCGCAGTGAGAGGAGGAGATAGGCTGTTTGAATGTTGATTGTCAGAAACTTTTTTTAGGTTTTTTTAAGTGGTTGAATTAGTTAATCGTGTTAAAGAGAGTGGAGAAGGAGAGTGGCAGTGAATGTTGTGAGATGGTAGCAGAGAGAGAGAAAGAGAGAGGGGGAAACAGACAGATATAAAGAAAAAGAGCGCGACGGAAGCAGAGAGAGAGAGAGAGTGATTGCTGTGACAAGGCAGGGGAGACTACATATATATATATATATATATATATATATATATATATATATATATATATATATATATATATATATATATATATTTGTGTGTGTGTGTGTGTGTGTGTGTGTTAGTGCAAACAGGAGAAGTAGAACTCAAAATATGAGTATGTGCATAACTTTTAATATGTAGCAAAAGTAACAGTGACTCAAGGTCCGAGAGTTTCGTGCGTTGACATATATATATATATATAGAGAGAGAGAGAGAGAGAGAGAGAGAGAGAGGCGGATCTATTTATAAAAAGACAAAGAGAAAGAGAGTAAGTGAATACTATGACGAGACGGGAGAGAGAGAGAGAGAAAGAAAGAGCGAGTGATTGCTGTGGCAAGGCGGAGATGGAGAAAGAGAGGGGAGAGATAGAGAGAGGGGACACAATCAGTGACTGCTGTAACGGGGCGGGAGAAGACATGAATGACGTCACAGAACGGAAGTAAATCATTATATCTATTTATTTATTTATTTATTTATTTGTATAAGTATATATGTATAGATATTTTTATATTCATATTTTTAAACGGATGCGAAACTTTTTTTTAAACTTCTCACGGAATGTCCAATCCTTTCTCGCTGTCGTTGCAACATAATTAATCTCCTAACATCCTCCCCCACCCCACTACCCATTCTTTTATCAATACCACCCACTCGGACTTTCTGGAAAATAAGTTTTCCACAAGCCATTTTTAAAATTCAACTTTTGGTTTTGAAGAAAGTCGAAGTAGAGGTGAATATAGATTTTTAGATTGTCATTTCGTCATTTCCCAAAGTTTCCTTCACACATCATCGTCATCTGATCGGGTCCGCTATCAGGATAAGCATCCAGTATGGGAAAAATCCCTACTTTCCAAAGTTTTCAAAATGTAAAAAGAGATATTGGGTTACAAGGGGGGGGGGAAGATGTTTCTGTTGGAACCAACTGAAACCGAAAGGAAATCAATCTTATTTATATATGGATGCATGTAGTTGTATCATCCTTGTTGTTGTCATCGTCATCATCATCATTTACTGTCTGCTTTCCATGCTGGCATGGGTGAAATGGTTTCACTGAAACTGGTAAGCCGGAGAGAGCTGCGCCAGG